>NC_088878.1:17473746-17690449 GCF_032884065.1 Artemia franciscana
AAAAAAATAATATTTGTGCTGCCAGACAAGGACTAGCAGCCTTTGGGATTTTTCTTAAGATTTTGAGATTTCAGTCCCGAGCTCGGGATCTTTGGAAAAATTCCTTTTTAGGGATTATTCCCAAAGAATAAGTTAAGTAAGAATAAGTGGTTGCCCTGTAACAGACAAATAAACAAGTAGAGTGAATCTCTTTTAGACTTTGGACATAATCTATTCCTCTTAAAATCATGTTACTACAGTCACAACTCAGCTACCTCGAATTTATTCGGTTACAGCTAATCGTTCCTCTGAAGGAGGGGAAGGCGTGGTTTTGTTATGGAGCTTTAGAAGGTAGAATCGTTGGTCTTGAACAGTCAGTCAGTCTTGAAAGGTCATTCAAAAGTTATAAAATATGTGCAGAAAATTTTGTAATTATAATGGGTGAAAATTGATTGCGAGATTTAATAAAAACAAAAAGAGTAATAAAAGTAATAAAAAAGAAAAGAAAATTGAAAAGCGCTTTTATCTCCAAGTACATTAAAAGTAAACAATAAATTTTTCTTCCTGCTACTCGGAAAACTCGAAAGTGTTGGGCGGTCACGACGTATAGTACTACTATTCAAAGACCTTTAAGTAACCGTATCCTTCAACGTGAACATTTCAGATTACCATGATTAGCAGGAAATGCTAAAGAGTTTTTTTTTTGCCGTGAACGCCCCACGCTTTCACTTTACTTCCAACAAATTTTTATTTTTGAATCACACGAGAACATTCTTTTTTGATGCTTTTCGGAGAATTTAGATATCAAAGCGTGTTTCTTTCTGAGGTTTGGAAAAATATTTCAATTCGTAATATTAAACTTCCCGACTTGTTCTGGATCAAGCTTGTTTCTTGTTTTTTCTTTCTTTGGAGGGCGCATTGGCAACGTTTTGATAGAATTATCCCTTAATCCTTCTTCTGTGATTACGCGTCGCTCGAACTGACATAAGCCTTTATAGGTAGTTTCTTTTCTTCAAAATTCGTCTCAAGTCAGGAGCTTCCTGTATTTTATCATTTAATAGAGGAATGTATACACTTTTAGAGAAGGGAGCTCTCCCTCCTGAAATCACTTGGTCTTTCTTTTTTCCCTATTTCATTCAACACTTTCGTACAACTACCTGTTTTGTAGCTGTTTTAGGATTGCTCGTATCCTGAGAATTCATCTCTGTACTCATCTTTCTGAAATTCACTACTCAGTCAGATTTGATTCTTCCAAGGTGAAAGACTCATTTTGTTCAAAATTGGTGCCCACTTTCCTTGCTTTAACGTCTTCTAAAACTCGCTTTTAACGACTCTTGAGATTGCAGAATAGAGCTAATATGGGGTCGATTATAGCAGCGCCAAATATTGGCGCTGCTCCCTCTAAGGCCTTTTGATTGGTGTCAATTACCTTTGTCTATGGGCTCATCCACTCACCTTTTAAAGAACTTTCTCCTTTGAGCCAACGTTTATCATGGCAACAAGACAACTGTGCTTTCTTAAATCTCGCCCTACCAACCCGAAGGAAGCGTTAATCAAAAAAAAAAAAAAAAAAGCTAATCTAGTTCCTTTAGATTTCTTGTGATTTTGCTGCTTATTTTTTATTTAACCGCGTATTAGTTCGCTTGAGTTATGTCCAGTAGTTTTTACTGCTAAATTAGTGTGAGTGAATAAATATTTAGTAGTATGAGTGATAATCTAAATATTTTAACCTTAAAATTCACCTTTCGTGGTGTTTAAGCCGCTTTTTTTGTAATTATTTCTGGGAGGAATCGCAACAGAGTATCGGACCGTTGATCCCACGCATGCTCTGTGATCCTTAAAACTAGCTAGCCGATTTCTGCAACTTGAAAACTCAGTTATCTGTATTTTTAAAGTTATTTTTTCTAACCGCGTACAGAACAGTACTAAATATGTGAAAATACTCTGAAAATCGTAGAGAATAAATCTTTTAAATAGTGGAAGATCCATAAGCTAAATAATGTAATATTGAGCGTGCTTGAATTAGGATCAATTTTCCATATACTCAGCTTTTGGTGACTTTCTTTTGATCACTAGTAAAGGAAACAATAAAGTGGTTTTTCATCTTGATGGTTCTGTGTTATTACTAGTTAGTGATTTATTTGCTCCTTTTTTTAGGAGGACAAATTTTTAGTGATGTTGAAGGCTACAGAGACCAGGAAAGGAATAATAAACTGCATCAGCAACATGAAAAGCCTTCATTGAACAATTCTGTTACATTGAACTAGTGAGAATTCACTAACTGTGCTATTTGTATTATTTAAATCTTATTGAACTACAAAATGGGTTGTGATGAATGAATGGTGTAAGATTTAAGTAGTATGTTTTGAAAGACAGTTAGAAAAGATTACTTTTGTTATTTGCATTTTTATTATTCGTATATACTGCAAGATATTTCCTGTTTTCCTTTTGTTTTTGCCTCTTTTTTACTTGGTGGTAGCAATTTTTGAAATCGTATTTTGATAATCATTGTGAATCTGAAAATTGAATTGCTTATCTGGGTCATTTTTACCAATTGCATTATAACGCTGTAATTCATTACAACCTTGGCTTTTGGTTAAACTCAATTTGGCTGCAAGATTGAGTTTGAGTCGGAACTATATTTTATTGTTTTAGAATGTTAGCGAATTGTGTAATTTCATTCTAACGGCAGTCATAAATCTAAAAGAAAGTCCTCTAATCACTGACATTCTCAGATTATTATTGGTGATTATCATATTCGATCTTATTATTACTGCTATGTTTGTGATAACAGATCGTAACCATTTGTTCCATGTGTCATTGTTTACCTCCAAGTGTGATTGAGAAACAGGCAAAGAGTGAGGACTCATGTTTTGTCTCTGCAAAAATTGAAGTTACTGTTACTATCAAGCGTTAATCAGTAATTATAATAGAATTAAGTATACCATTGTAAAAAGAATAGTACTTGTTTGTTGTATGTGTACTTATGCCTGGCTCCATGGTGGAGCTAAAAGAACCACATTTACCAAGGAGATTGATAGGAGTATTTATATACGTTTTTTACTAGTTCCATGTTCTACATAAAATTAATTTAAGAAAATAAACTATAATTAAATTAAAAATCAGTCTTCATCTTCTCTATGAACACAAAAGTCTGCAAAAAGTAAAGTAACCAATACTATTTAGCGTTAATCAGTTATTATAATAGAATTAAGTATACCATTGTAAAAAGAATAATACGTTTCTGTTGTATGTGTACTTATGCCTGGCTCCATGGTGGGGGTAAAAGAACCACATTTACCAAGGAGATTGATAGGTGTATTTATATACGTTTTTTACTAGTCCATGTTCTACGTAAAATTAATTAAGAAAATAAATTATAAAATAAATTAAAAATCAGTCTTCATCTTTTCTATGAACACAAACCTTTTTCTTAACCGTGTGCGGTTTTTAATTCTAAACTTAAATGTAGTGTTGTTAATATTTCTGTTGAAATTATTAGGTGAAGCTGTGCCATCGCAGTTTCGCCATAAGGTTTTTGTTAATGGTATCTTGAAAAATAATCATAACCTTTATAATATAGTGAAGAATTTAATATTTCTCACAGAAGTACTCAAAATCGTAGAGGTCATGTAATGACTGCTTTTGTGGATGCCATACATTTCTTTCAGAATATGGGAGACCAGGGCACGGGGAATAAATTCAAAATTTGAAGCAATAATTCTTATTTACAACCGTTATATTTCGGAACCTACGTAAAGAAAGAATAATTTTATCATAATTCTTTTCTCTGCTCTTATTAAAAAATAAATAGAAACTGTAGCTTATCTAGGTAGTTATAAGGAATAAACATTTTTAGTCTCAAAGCAATATTTGTGAGTAAAGTATAGTACAAGCTTGTAAAAATAAACTATATAAGTTTTCCATGGTTTTATTCTGTTGAACAATGTGGTCACATGAGTGTTTTTCTCCAGTGGTTTCTTATGCAGCACGGACCAAAATCAATTCAAACATCTTGATTCCTTTCCCAGTGATGTTTTTGTGTTCGACGCTTGGATGATGTTGACTTTTTCCCAAAAGTTGTTCAAAGATGACCTTCTAATGGAAGGCTGTTTGTGTTTAAGCAGAGATTGAAGTTTGATTTAAAGTTCTACGGTATTATGTATTAGTTCAGTGTTTTTAACTCTTAAGTGTGACCGTTTTTACAAGAAATTTCATGAAATACAAACGTGTTGAATTACTAAATGGTTTATTTGTGTCTGCAAAATATACGTAATTTGTGCGTAAAATAGTTAGAATTTATACGTAATATACTTCGTATATTCTACGTAATATTATACGTAAAATATACGAAGTATGCGTAATTTGCAGAAAAAACCCTGGACCAACGGGATTAAGTATGCATGTGGGTGGTTTTTTAATGTGTGTATTTGTTTTCGTATCTATATGTGTGCCTGTTAAAGAATGGACTAGTCAGTGTACAGATAATACGAATGAAGATTTACTAGATGTTTTACAGAGAAATTGCCTACGGATTGTTCTGCGTACGACTGATCGTGTTTCAAACAAAGTAGGCTGTACGAAAAGTGTGGCTCATTCCCACTTTCTAGAGCTATAATGAAAGAAAGGTGTAATTGGTTAGGGCACGTTCTGCGGATGAAGGATGACAAATTGCAGAAGATTGTCCTTTTCGGCCACCCGTCTAGGGCTAAACGGAAAGCAGGTCGTCCTTGTCTGGGGTGGAAGGACGTCATAAGGAAAGATTTAAAGGAAATTGAGACTTCTTGGGAGGGTGTAAAGGAGAGGCTTTGAATAGGCTGGGACAGAGAAGGAGCGGGCGTAGTTGTGTTGTTCTCAGGCGGCTTGCTGCTGCTGTGAGTTGTTAGTAGTATACAGTTATTCCTCTCTGTGACTATCTTGTAAAACACTTGGCAGTCTCCACTATATAGATTGACGTGTCATTGAATCGGATAAAGACTTTAAAACTATTTAAACCACTGTAAATCGCTTGTCACTACCTTAATTGGATGCTTGACTTGTAATCCTATATTGTGGACAGGGTTTCGAACCGCGGTTTCGTCTATACTTTGAATTCAGTGGTGTAACTCTATAAGTTAAGCTGCCTTTGAATCAGGAAACCTTATGGTTAAAGAAATTCCCATGAATCATCTGAATTTTAAGTTATTATTGCCAAATCCGCATGCGGTGAAGGATCTCAGAATCTTCTTACCATTCTCCTCAAAATTCATGTGAATCTTCGTGTACATGTCATGTGCGAACAAAATGTGCAACGCCCCTCCATATAAATGGAAGCTCATTTCTAAAACTCATGCTAAGCTACTAGCACAGGTTTGAAGATGATTCGTAAAAATCAACAGGTCAAAGTTACCTAATTCATCTGCTGCATGAAACAATGGTATTGCTCCTGAGAGGAAAAAACCTGTTCCTGACCTGGCATTGATCATGTTACCATCTACCCAATTTGCTGGGAGTCATGTGGAGGACAAAGGAGTAATGCCTCATATCGACTAAAAATAGTCAATAGACAAGATAATAATTTTCTCTGCCACTACTTTACACTGTAGCACTTAGAGATAAATGAGTTGGTTGTCGCATTTGTGTATTCTCACATCGTATTGTTAGATTGAGCATCTCAGCTACTGATGCAACCGTTTTATGACAGATTAAATATAAAAAAAAACTAGTTTTTTTTTAACTGAAAGTAAGGAGCGACATTAAAACTTAAAACGAACAGAAATTACTCCGTATATGAAATGGGTTGTCCCCTCCGCAATCCCTCCCTCTTCACGCTAAAGTTTTTAATTGTTTTAAAAAATAGAATTGTGGCAAAGAGCCGAACTTTAGCGTAAAGAGCGAGGGATTGCGGAGGTGACAACCCATTTCATATACGGAGTAATTTCTGTTCGTTTTAAGTTTTAATGTCGCTCCTTACTTTCAGTTAAAAAAACTATTTTGTTTTATTTAATTTCTGAACGTTTTTGAATTAATGCATGTTCGATTTTAGCTCTCCACACATAAATTATTAAAATGAAATTTGCATATTAATTCTTTTTTTTGGCTAAATGGCTTTCTCTTAGTTTTGATCAGACGATTTTGAGAAATAGGGGGTGGGGAAGGAGGCCTAGTTGCCCTCCAATTTTTCGGTTACCTAAAAAGGCAACTAGAACTTTTAGTTTTTAACCAACGTTTTTATTAGTAAAAAATATACGTAACTTAAGAATTAACTTAAGTGACACACTTTTATATTCTTATACTTGTATTATGTATATGTCTCCCCGAGGGGGTTTGTCCCCTCGTTAATACCTCCCCCGTTACACTAAATCTTAAGTTTTGTCCCAATTCTTTAAGAATGACCCCTGAATCAGAAAGGCCGTAGAATAAATAGTGGAAATTACTAAAAATACTTTAGCATAAAGAGCGAAGTATTTATCTCCTCCTAAATACCTCGCTCTTTATGCTAAAGTAGTTTTAGAAGCCCTCATATGCGTAATAATCTCTGTTCGTTTTAAGTTTTAATGCTACTCCTTAGTTTCAATTGAAAAAAACTTTTTCATGTTTATTTTTTCATTGTTTTTTCTTATAGTATCCTGCGCCCTTTTCATTGAATTGCTTTTCCCCCTTGACATATTCCTCCAAGGAAAGATCCTCCCACATAGCCTCCTCCCCTCAACCCCACCCCCCAAACCAAAAAATCCCCCTGAAAACGTCTGTACACTTCCCAATAACCATTACTGTACATGAACACTGGTCAAAGTTTGCAACTTGCAGCCCCTCCCCCAGGGACTCTGGGGGAGTAAATCATCCCCAATGACATAGTTATTAAGTTTTTCGACTATGCAGAACAAAATGGCTATCTCAAAATTCTGATCCGTTGACTTTGGGAAAAAAATGAGCGTGGGAGGGGGACTAGGTGCCCTCCATTTTTTTGGTCACTTAAAAAGGACACTAGAACTTTTCATTTCCGTTAGAATGAGCCCTCTTGCGACATTCTAGGACCACTTGGTCGATACGATGACCCCTGGAAAAAAAAACAGGAAAAAAACAAACAAATAAACACACACCCGTGGTCTGTCTTCTGGCAAAAAATATGAAATTTCACATTTTTGTAGATTGGAGCTTGAAATTTTTGTTATTGGGTTCTCTGATACGCTGAATGCGATGGTGTGATTTTCGTTAGGATTCTATGACTTTTAGGGGGTGTTTCCCCCTATTTTCCAAAATAAGGCAAATTTTCTCAGGCTCATAACTTATGATGACAAAGACTAAATTTGATGAGACTTATATATTTAAAATCAGCATGAAAATCCGATTCTTTTGATGTATCTTTTAGCATCAAAATTTCGTTTTTTAGAATTTCGTTTACTATTGAGCCAGGTCGCTCCTTACTACAGTTCGTTACCACGAACTGTTTGAAAAACCGAGAAGAGTAAGCATTAAATTAGTAGTAATTTGTCATTTTTCTTAACAAGGTATTTGTTAAGTCATGGCAGCAGCAGTAGCTGCAATTATATGTAGTATTTGCAATTATACACTTCAGCTGCAATTATATAGTTCAGCTGCACTTATGTAGTTCAGCTACAATTATATAGTTCAGCTGCAATTATATAGTTCAGCTGTGATTATATAGTTCATCTGCACTTATATAGTTCAGCTGCAATTATATAGTTCAGCTGCAATTATATAGTAATAGCTGCAATTTTATGACAGAAAGACTGAGAAGAGTAAGCACGAAATTAGTAGTTATTTTTCTTAACACGATATTTGCTACGTCATGGCAGCAGTAGTAGCTGAAATCTAGTAAAGAGTGCACCATGGCCCATGGTAGTTGGAGCTAAGGAAAATGTCTTATTTGTTCAACTATCAAGTGGCAAATATTTCCTTTGTTTCAGAAACATTAATTATACCTTTTCAATTTCAGCTCTATTTTGGATATGGCAATTTTTTATTTAGATTCAGCTGAACTGTACTTCGTAGAGTTTGGAAATTAAAAAAAAGGTAAAAAAAACTCACACCGAATCGAATTAAAACAAAAAAGAGAAACGCCATATAAATTGCCATTGTCGAAAATAGGTAACTGAGGAATTTCAGTTTCCCAAATTTGAATAAAAATTAATTTTTGTATGAGCAGCTCTGATCCCTCTATTTTGTCATATTATCAATTATTTAGTTGAGTCCCTAGCGTTTTTTTCTTTGACATGGCGCACTTTAAACTAAATAAAATTCTGCTTGTAACCCTAATCTATATTATTGGATTTATAGGGAAAGTGCTCGTTAATATTCTAGACAAGTTACTTTTCACTTTCTTTCCAGTGTCAATACAGAATCTAAAGACTCAACAGTATAATAGGAATGTTCAAAGTATATTTTTACTTCGCCACTTTATATGGCTCCACTCTTTGTGAGAGGTTGGATGGTGTCATATGGATGGTGAGACAGTCATTTGGACGGTGTCCCTCAATGTCTACTAAAACCGATTTTAATTTGACGGCAGTGAGTTTTGATTTCTTCTTCTTTTTGTCTAGTGTAGTGTTGTTTGCAAATAATAGAAAACAAGTCTGATTTGCATTAGTAGGCCATTCTAGTTTATGCTCTAAGTTATGTTCTTTTAAGGCTGCTAATGAGAACTTAACGGTAAGCCAAGATTAATTTGTGAAAAATTCTACGGCCTGGTATTCCCAAATAATGAAATAACAATGATGCACATACGTAATATGTTTTTTAGGATATTTAATATATGTCATGGCTCTTAAGCCCTGTCTGAATTGGTGGATAGGGGTAATAAGAGTCCTTTTGTATTTGAGTAATAGTGTGTAAAATCAGAATAGCGCTAATAAGACTAAATACAAGGCCTGTTTTACGTCTCAAGCTTGAGACAGAATTTGTCTTGGGAATAATCCCAATAAGTGATAGCCATGACCTAATTGGGTATCTGATTTAACCTGTCCTGTTTAATTCAGAAATCCAATCATTATTATTCGTATTTTTGTGGGCAATAGTTTTTGTTTAGCTTTTCACGAAATTCAAAAGCTTCGACTTTTGTTTTAAAAATATGTACAGCCTATGTCAGCCATTGATTGTCACAGGCTGGTAATTGTCATACAACATCGCAGTCTAACAATAATATGGCAAGTTTCTGCTCTTTAAATAAAACAATGGTCATTTTTAGTTTATAAGATTATTTTTACGAGAAAAAGTTTCAAAACCCCTAGGCATGATAATGTGTACGAGAGGGTGTCATCAATCGGGTACATTGTGCCAGGCTAGCCTCAATTGTCAGGAGTCATCAGAAGAAACGCTATTGGCGATTTTTCAGTAAGTATAGATAATCAATTCTAGTTTAAACGGTTATTTTCGCAGAAGATGTCCGACAACTGCCACGTGTGTGATAATGCTCGCCAGAGAGTGCCTTGTTTCAGCCATTGAGTGTCACACTCTGGGAATTGCTATGCATCATTGTAATCTAACAATAAAATTTTAAGTTTTAAATAAAATGGCTGTTCAATTAAAATCATTGGTCATCTTTAGTTTATTAAGTTATTTTTGCAGGAAAAGGTTGAGAAACATTTATATGCGATAATGTGCTTTAGAGGATGTCATCGGGCTGGGACATTGTGCCACACTGGCCTCAGTTACCAGGGAAAATCAGAAATAACGCTACTGGGGATTTTTCATTAAGTTTAAACGATTGATTCTATTGTAAACGAATATTTGGGCAGGAAAATTTCCAAGAAATGCCATATTTGTGATAATACTTGCCAGAGGGTGCCGTGTATCAGCCATTAAGCGTCACAGGCTAGGACTTACCAGAAAATAATACCAATAAAAAATGAACTAATTATAGAATTAAGTTACATGTTCTGAGGCTCCTTGAATTTACTTCTAATAAGTCACCCCTTGCTCTCAATGGATATAGATTTATTCGTTAAAAGTAAGGGTTTTCAAGCAGTGTTATATTTTTGATGTTATGGATTTACTTATGGCGAATTACTCTGCATTTATTTTCATAGTCCTTGACTGAACGACAATTTTGTTGAATATATCTCCCACTAATCTGTAAAATGTTGATTTTGGTGTCCTAAGAATAAAGTGTTTCAATAATGCTTGTAAATTTGTTTTATTAATAAGACTTGTATGTGAAAAAAACTTCCATTATTTTGATTTCTTTTTCCAGGATAAAACTTCATAATATTTCACTAATGCAATTTAAGCATCTTATAGAATATGTAGATAGGTATTCTCGTTCAAGATTGCCTCTAATATAAGTGTAAAATTCTTTATAATGAAGAGGAAAAGATAAACCTTGGATCGTCTATGAGCGTGTACCATATTCTGGCCATAATTATAGTCTTGCTTTTATTTCACCTCTGATAGCGCATTCAAGTTCCATTAGAGTAAAAGACTATTACCAAAAAATGAGTCAAGAACAATCCCCAAATGTTATATGGTAATACCCTCTAAAGTATTACCCCACATGCAAGTGCAAATCAAATGCAACCAATTTCCATTAACAAATATTTTCTCCCAAATGTTAATTATTGCAGACATAGGAAACACGCAATCCAAACATTTTTCAAAACATTTCCATTAGAAAGGATTCTCTAAATAACAATAACGTAAATTAGTTCATGGTCCAGTTGTCTAGCGCACAGCTCAGTTGGGTGGAAATCTTTTTCAATTCTTAATGGGGACAAAAATCTTTAGATAGTAAGGGTTCTCTGAGAAAAAAAGTTAAAGGTATTTAAAGAATAATAAAATATCTTTAAGCATTAGTTAAAATCCCACGTTTACATCGTTATTATAAAACATTACATGTGCACGTTGTCACTACGTAACTCCCCACGTGTTCGCCGTCATTACATATCAGTCACATGTGCGACGTAATTATGTAACACCAACGTGAGCACTGCCATTACGGAACACCCCACGTATGTGCCATTCTCAGTTACAAGCGGGGATTCCCTATTACTTGGGCTAACCCGCTTGACTAGTGGGCTTGAACAAGTCCTATTAAGTAACAACCAAAGAAATAATTTTCATATGTAAACAAACCCCTATTTTGTAACAGCCAAAGAAATCCTGAAGAAAACAAACTCCTATTATGTATTAATCAGGTGCATTATACCGTTACTGTTGCACTTTAGCATTGCTTAAGACCCAGTTGTGCGTAATAGTATCTTGAGGGGCGAGTAGCTCCAATAGTATACCCCATATGGGCGTGCTCAAAACAATAGGCCGTCACTACTTATTTTTTTGTTTTTTTTTTAGTAAAGCGCAAATTATGTACTGGTTTTGAGAAGGCATTGGGATTATCAGCCCTACTTATGTTGATTTTTGCTCCTTTTGAGTGTGACGTGGCTATTTATTGCAATTTCTGCTCGTTTTGAGTTTCATTTATTTATTGACAGTGATCTGTGGCTGTTTTGCGCTTTAAAGATTATTTGACTTTTATTTATGATCATTTTTGGCTTAATAGAGGTCTTTACTTTTCTTTGAAAAACTTATTTTGTAAGAAAGTTTTTTAAATTAATTTGTCGATAAAGCTTATGTTTTTAGTATCAAGGGATATGGTATGTTTATGCATCTACGTACACACAAGTAGATAAGGACCAGAAATGTATATCAGTAAATTACACCATAAGAGATGACGGGTTTCTTAATATTCGTAAGTCTTCAAACAACCATGTGTAAGTATGATTTTTTGTGTGTGTAGACTCTATACAAATTTTTTATTTATTTGTATTTTGCTCAGTTACCATTGGCTCTTTAAGGATGACTTGAATAAGATAGATAGACTGTGGATTTAATTCTACGATTAGATTCCTGCGAGATTTCTATATTTAGATAACCCTATGTTGCAAATTCTTGGCCATAGTTCAAGAGATGGTATGTTCAATTTCTTGTCCCTAGTTCTACAATGCATATTACTTGGCACATCACATATTTCCAAAGTTTTTGATGCTAGTTAGAAGTTCTACTGTTTTACAAGTTGCACAGATTTGGGGCCATTAATCATTCAAAATTGACATTCAATTTGGTGCATTTAAATTTAATGCGCAGGAGGGGGCCCATTAATTACCTTGAAGAAACTCGTTTGATATTTATTTAGTAGTATTCAATGATGGGAGGAGATGAGTCAAGGAGGAAATACCATCGTGACTATCAGGGTCGTATCTAGTTTTTTCGGGGGGGGATAATTTTTGGGTGGAGGTAGTTTAAAAACCTTTAAAAATGCAAAAAATATATTTATATTCCTTTTTATTATGTTTTTTACGAGTCGGACAAAAATTTTAGGGGAGGGGGTTCAGACCCCTTGACCCCCCTGGACACGGCCTTGGTGGACTTTTAATGAAAAATGAGTCGTGTCCTTAATTTAAAAGAAAAACACACTTCGACACCATTTAGTTCTTAAATGAATTTTACAAATCATGATTTTAGGTCAAATGCAATCCATAAGGTGGTTTGTTTGAACTAAGAATTTTATATGAAATCGTATAAAGAACCACTTAATGAAGAAAAGAAGGCAGACGACCTCAGAAACAAAGAGTGAACCATTTAAACTTATTGATAGCGCTATTTTAAATATAATGAAGAGGAAGGGGCTATTGGCTACAGAGTTGTAAAAAATCTTGACAAATTGTCCTGCATGACAAAAGGCTTCAATCTTTCATCCTTCAATATTGTTTCCGAAAATATGTCTCTAATATCCAGAATAAAAAAAAAACAGTTTTTTCCAGAAAAATAATAAATCTTCATAAAAGAAGAATTATTATTTTATTCTATTAAGACAACCCAGTTCCCTATTTCATAAATGAGAATGAACAGTGGAACATTAACCTCTGCTCCAGCTTCGTCTTATTATGGATTTTTAACACTAGGGTGTAGAAAAATATCCCTATCCGATCAAAAATCAGAAAAACCATGCAACATCATGGTTGCAACATCACCGTTTAAATATATATATATGTGAACAGTAGCAAAAGTTTCTCCAAACGTGATGCACATTCATAGCGTAATGTCTGGGAAGATCCTATACCTTACAAGCAACAGTTTCTCGTCGGGATGCACTAAACATTTGGCATTGCGCGTGTGCGAAAGCAGGGTCATGAAGAGTGGTTTGGCTTGTGTGGTTTTAGATTTGTCTCAAAAATCTCCAATGGAAATTACAGGACCTTTTGGTACTGTTCGTATATAATTGTATTGTGTGTTACATCAAAGCAGATATCTGCAGTGAGTACTCTGTCTCCGTCTCAGTGACGTAGAATTGATTTTACACCTAGTATTGTATCAGATTAACGACACTTTTTGACTACTCAGGTCCCTGCATCGGCCCTGCAGTGCATTGCTGCACCATGATTCGATCTCTGGGTCCCGTATTACCAAGCTAAGGTCAAATTCACTGCACCACCACAGGACATTTTACTCCTAGTTCATCTGCATGTAAAGCAAGTTGAAAAAACCTACTGCCTAGTTTTGTTCTTTTCATAATTTTTTCATTTTCGCTAATTTTTCATTTTCGCTCCAGGGATTTCTATGTTTTCAATTTTTATTCTCTTAATATTTCGTTTTTTCCATTTTTGTTCTCGTAATTTTTGTATTTTCAATCTTCATCGTCTTAATATGGGATTTTAAGTTTTGTTCACGTTACTTCATCATTTTTAACATGTTGTTCACGTTCATTTTGTATTTTCGTTTTTTTGTCCCAAAGTTCGCCATACATTGCTTTTAAACAGGTAAATTTCATACCATTTTCAGTTTTCTCCGTAATTTTTCACCGTTTTTACTATTTTTTCCTGTAATTTCTTTTATTTCAATTTTCGGATAGCATAATTCTAGATTTTTTCAATTTTTTGCCTACTTGATTTCGTGTTTTTAATTTTTTTTTAACATGATTTTTCATGTTAGTTTTTATCGTAGAATTTCCTCATTTTAAATTATGTACTTTAAAATGTACCTGTACCCCCCCCCCCCCGCCAGATGGGTATATATGTACTACCAGCCAGTATCACCTCCTCAGGTTCGAATGATTATACTACTGACCATTACCTCCAGATGGGTTGATCTCTACTACCGAACAATACCCACCATATGGGTCTATACGTAATACCACTCTGGTCCCCATGGGATCTCTATACGTAATACCTTCTTAGCTCCCATGGGGTGTTTATACGTACTATGATCCTAGCCCCCTTGGAACCTCTCTGCACTACCGCCCTGCACCCCATGGTGTCTTATTACATGCTAACATCCTGGTCCCCGTGGGGTCTTTCCTCATGGAGTCTCTATACGTACTACCACCCTAGTCTCCGTAGGGTCTCTATGTATAAGGACGTTGCCCCCTGGAACTGTTAAAAATCATTAACAATATTTTATTTAAAAACTTATTAGAGCAGAACCCTCGTCATCTATTGCCCAAAGCCCCATCCCCTCTTCAAAAAATTTTTTAACAATATTTTATTCAAAAAGCTATTGGAGCCCATCCCTAGCTCTCTATTACCTCCCCTCTTACCCCCTGCCATTTTTTTAACCTGGAAGTTTTTTCAACTTTTTCTTGTTATGTCTTTAAATGAAGCTGTCTAACATTGTTTTACTATGAGTTATTCTGGAGCATAAAATGAAAATGTATAGCCTAGGTATGTTTTTCATGATTTTTATTTTGGAAGAAATTTTGTTGCTACAATTTTTCAGGATTTTCAGCATTTTTCTAAGATCTCTTTCATGTTTTTAAAATACATAGTGTATACACCTAACATTTCGGCAGCTATCCATTTTTTCCTCTCTTCTAATCCCTCTAGGAAACCAATAGGTGATCACCTTAATCACGGACTCGCTGTAATAGAATATTTTTAATCAAGGGCCCTTTTTAGTTTACAGTATATTTTCAGTCAGTACTAATAGGGCATTGGTAGAGTAAACACTTAAATCTTAACTTAAGAAGTAAAGATGAAATATTTAAAAAAATATTGTGTCCCTGTAGGAGTTATAGTAGCGTTGAATGTTGATAAAATCGAGTATTTTAACTAAGAAACAAGTTCTAATGGTGACATAATTCAAAACTTCTATGTGCGTTGTTATAAGATTTTGAAACTAAACCTCTTTGGAGTACCGAAAAAGTTCAACTTTGTTGATGGTAGATATGCCAGAGTAACTTTCCAGAGATGATCGCACTCAAAGATAATGTAAGTCAAGAACTAATATTTGACGACAAAGGCAAACTTCTTGATTGTGGTTCTGGTAGCACATTTCCAGTTGATAAATCGTAACACAATCTTTCAGGAATTAGAAAGGTCCTTTGCTGTAGCAATATTATAAGCCATATCAAATCTATGTCTTGAAACTATTACCTATGCAAAAATAGGATGGTAACAGACAATGAAATCGTAATTAAAATAAAAATTGTATGGGCAGATAGTATCACTAGGCAATATAAAGGCGAATTGATGAAGGACAAAGCACCCGCAAACGTATATAGTTTTAGAGATGGTATAGTGTCCCTGCAGATATAGCGCTTAAGCCCATTAATATCATTGACATACACGTGATGAGCTTGTATGTGAATTGCGATAGAATTGTGTGTAGTTCAAAATGGAATAGGACGCTCTTATTTTTTCACAATAATGGAGCAGTATCTTTCATAAGGGTAAGGGACACGTGAACAGGCGTTATGCCTGTTCATGTCATGACTCAACTCAAGTCAAGTCATGACTTGAAGAAATCATCTTATGGAATTATATTTTAGTGTACATTTTAATATTGAGTATGGATCATTAAGAAATTGACTGTTATCATTGGAGAGTGAACTATTATGTATATATGACCATGATAGAGGCTAACGGGATTCTAAATTACACCATTTGAGCTGACTGGCATTTTAAGACCGAGTGATCCAGCCATTTAATAAAGTGGCAAAGAACTAAATAGTGTTCAGGAAAAGTGAGAGAAATACGCAGCTTTTTTGGATTTGAAGCGCTATACGTAAAAGGCAATGAGCCTGCGGATAAACTTTTAATCGGAAAACGTGAAGCTAAAACTCAACTTTTCAATTTGAAACAGTTAAACGGTGCAAATTTTCAAGGGGACTATCACCGTTCCAAAGATGAGGCTAGATTCTTTGTAAATTGGTTTCCAGGATCTACCCGATCATGACAAGCATATATAACACAGTAAAAAATATCCTATCTCATAAATCATCGTTTTTAGATGTGTAATAGTTAGTTTTAAGCATTATTTTTAGATAAATATGTGTTTATTTCTAAAAAAAAGGTGTTGAATAGGTCTAAGTAATAAACATATTTTAGCTTTATCAGTCTTTATTTTTACAATAGTTCTGGTACAAATGATTTTCTTAAGAGTCAGGGACACATGAACGAGGGTTTTTAAGATTTAGAGGCAAATGAATAGGATGTTTTTAAAGTCGGAGACGCACGAACCAAATTTTCAGTTTTTCCAAAGTCGATGACAAGTGAACAATAGATCGTCCTTAGCCAGGAACATTGGGAAATGAATTCTTCCGAAAATTTAGAACAAAACAGAGTCCATTTTCTAAAAGTCGGAGACATTTGAATTGAAATTTTCAAGAGTCAGAAACGTATGAACAGAGGTTTTCAAGAGTCGGTGACAAATGAATCAGAAGAAGTCAGAGAGCCATATGCAAGAGACAAGCCAGAGACGTGCCAGCTGACAAGTATGAGAAAAGTTAAAAAACATGTAAAAAAGAATGGTTTTCAAAATTCAGGGGAATCTGAATGGATTTAATCAATAGTCAGATACAAATGAAAGGAACTCTTTCAAAAGATAGACATATAAACAGGACATGACAGTTAACATGTCAGAGACATTCTAAAAAAACATATGAAACTTAGTTTTCTTCAAGAGGTAGGAACATTTGAATAGAATTTTTGAAGGGCCAGAGACATATAAACTTTAGAGGCACATGAATAGTAAGTTTCAAAGGTAAACACATAAACAGGATTTTAAGGTTCTTTTCCAAAGTTAGGGACACCTGCAGCACATATTTTTTTAAGTCAAAGGCACATGAATGATGTTTTTTTCAAAAACTAGTGAGACATGAATAGGGAGTTTCAAGAGACAGAGACAAGTGACCGGGAGTTTTCCAAAAGTAGAGACACATGAACGTGAATTTTCGTGGATTTTTACCGGACGCTGAGACAGGTGAACAGCATTTGTTTTGTCACTCAGAAACATTTGAAAATAATTATTTTCAAGAGTCAGAGACGCCTAAACCGGTATTTTTCGAGAGTTCGAGACGAGTGAAAGGGATTTTCGAAAGTCAGAGAAACGTGAACAGAATTTAATTTTCTTAAATTCAGAGATAAGTAAATGGGAGTTTTTTCAAAAAATAAAAAAAAAACATTTCAAACAGACTTGCTTTTTCAAAAGTAAAAAAACAAATGAATGAGATTTTGTTAAGAGGCAGTGAGACGTGAATGGGATTTTTCAAGAGACAGTGATATGTGAATCTAGTTTTTTTTTTAAGTCAGAGATGCATGAACTTTGATTTTCTCGGATTTTTGCCAGAGATTGAGACATGTGAACAGCATTTTTTCTCCAAATTCAGAAACGTGCGAAGAAAATTTTTTCAAGAGTCAGAGACATGAACGGGGATTTATCAAAATTTAGAGAAAGAGGAGATTTTCAAAAGCCAGGAACACTTAAACAGAATTTTTGGTTTCTTTCCAAATCCAGACACAAGTCAAGGGGATTTTTGTAAAGTCAGAAACATGCAAACTAGATTTTTGTCAAATTGAAAAACACGCAAAAATTTTTTGGGAATTTTCACTAGTCAGAAGAAGGTGAATGGAATTGTTCAGATGTCGTATATATCAACAGGATTTTCTCATCTCAGTCCTAGAAACAAGCACTGGAATTTTTTAAAGTTTATAAAATATTTTAAACATAATTTTTTTTCAATTGACAGACACAAGAATGAGTCTTTCTGAAGAGAGAGTGAGACGCAAATGTTTTTTGTTCAAGAGTCAGAGAGAGGTGAATGGGGATTTTCCTAAATGAAAAAAAAATACAATAGACATACTTTTTCGTAACTTAAACATTTCAGAAGGGATGTTTAATGGAACCCGCCTTATCATACTGAATTATGGAACAAAATATTTAAGGCGAATATAATACTGGTGAAACTGAAACAGAAATTGAATTTTACATTTACGGAGTTTAGCTTGACTCTAGTAAAAGTCAACTTGGATCACTGTAAAGAAATTTAGAACAGTGGCTTGGATCTACTGTTCAGTGATATCCATTTCAACTTAGACCCGTATTTGCCATGGCTATATATAAGTCAAATAGGTGAACTTTTGAATTGTTGGCGTCAAACTTTCTTCTCTTATTTTGAATCACGGTTTGTTATACACGGTGTTTTCTCATGCTAAAAAGTAACTTGGGTTAAAATTACTACTACCACCTGAAAAAAATGGTGAACATGAATTGCAGTGTGGAAGATAGCCCTGACAACTGCCAACAATGCAACTAATTGATAGAATTACATTCTTTTTTGAAATTAATTTAACGATGAATAATTGTTTATATATGTGCTTATAGATTTTTCATCGAAATTGGTTACACATTTTACATTTTTTCGCAAAATTGGGATATTTTCACTTCTGGCCACAAGAATGATCTAAATAGGTAACAGTTTTAAACAGGGAATTTAATTTTTCCCAAGGTGGTTGTATCAAACCTATGGTGACACCATGGCACCAAGAACAAGTTTACGTTGTCTGATGTTAGAAAAAAAGGCAACAAAGAGAATCAATATATATTATCTTTCAATTTACATCAATTTATTTAATCAATAATATATTTAATCATTATGCATTTCATTTTGAAACAAAAATCAAATTCAAACAAAAATTACAAAAAGATTTATTGCTTCCGTAGATTGCAATATATGTAAACTTGTCCTTAGGCAATTTCGTATGCCTTAGAATAGTTTACAGAAGGAGCAGAGATGCTCAAGATCGTCCTTCCTGAATAGATACCACGTTTTGATTTTCTAACGGCCATGTAATAACGGCCTCTTTCATAACAGGACAATTCTCCTCCTCGAACTTAAATGACATATATAATTGACCCTCTTTCTTTTTAATGTCCTATTCAATTGAGTATAATGAACAGAGGCGTGCTTTAGGCCAACAATGAAGCCGCTGATCTTCTGGTACTTCTATTTAAACGAGCAATAATTTTTTATGTATATGTTTAATTTTCCTTGATAACTGTTCCGCATTTTTTTTGGGGGGGGGAGGGAATTAGCACCCTGGCCCAATGCAAAAACGATCTAGATACGGTATTAGCTTTAGAAAATTTGTTTGGAGCCTTGATGTTGGAAGAAACAGTACATATGAGTACTTGTACTTGTAGCCATATATAAGGTCATATTAGAAATCATTCACATTATGATATGTGTTTCAATGATGCCATTTTTACCATAAAAGAAACTTTGTCTGAAAAAATCTTTCGGTCTTTTTTGAAAAGCCTTATAAGCAATTTTATAACTATAAGTATTTATGACTAGAGGAAGAAAATCCCACAAACGAAAATTTTCAACCGCTATGAATTATGATTCGTTGAAACAAGAAAATATTTTGTTCTACCACCTGAACAATCAAACCTTATTGCCGATCAATGTAAATTTACAATGGATGAAAATTAACAACTTAAACCATCGAATGAAACCAGACCAATCAGAGGACATTGAAAAACTGTCTAGAATATTGAAAATCCACAATGAAGAAGAAAGGTATATCTCATTTCAAAATGATAGTGATGATGATTAGATTTGAAATTTTAACAAGGGTCATAACATGAGGTCATCAATACTTACCTTACCTTTGTTATAAATAAAAAAAGGCTCGGTGATATGAATTTCATAAAGACAATAGACAAGCAGAGGCAAATGTTAAACACCCGACCGAAGAAAAAGGATTAAACAAAGATGTCCTACATTTTATGCAAGCTCGAAACAACAAAATATTATAAACAAAGACATTAAAGTTAATATGGATATGAATGAAGAACCGGATAATGAATCATATTCAGTGAAAAATGCAAAGGCTCTTTATATTTTTCAAATTACAAAACACAAGCCAAGGAAAAAGTTAAATGTCCTTTTAATGAAAAAGCAGTAGACGAAGACTGTCATCGTTTTATAGGAGCTCCTAGCAATAAAATAGATATAAATATAGACATTAAACGTTATAAGGAGTAACGAGAAACCTAATACTGCATCGAATACTGCTGAGCTTCCTGGTAAAACTTTTAGTAAAGGAAGAATAATTGCTAAAGACATTGGTAATTGTAAGAATGCTGGCAAAGAATGTAATTAAGCAGACGATTTTGAAGAAAAAGCTCGTCAAATCAAACCAGCAACAAAAGACATAGAAATCTAGCCAATAGTAAACGAAAGACTAAGAAAACAAAGTTGTGGTTTTATAATTGCATTATTTCTAATTTAAGGTTCATTTGCTTAACCGAAGTACAAACAGCATAATAGTTTATTTAACTGACAAAGGTTGAAAATGATGCATTGTCTGAGCAACAAGAAGAAATTTTATCAAATAGCCCGGACGATCAAATGTTACAAGACATAGCCATAGAGCTAAAGAAAAGGGCATGGAAAATTTGTTGGGGGTTATGCTTAATGTAAATAAAGCACAAATAAATACGTGAATAGAAAGCAAGCAAAAGAAATAGTCGCAACTGCTAAAGCAAAAGGCATGCAGCAAACGGAAAGGAGAGTCGTAATGAATTACAAACGAAAATTTTTAACGTACCTATGACGTCTTAAAAAATTATATAAGATGATTTATTAAAACAAAGGTGTGAAAAATATATGAAGTAATGATAACCAGAAATCAACAACAGAATCGTAAACGAAGTCTATGCTTAGACAAGAAGCAACAGTGAGAATCACAACAAGTCACTGGAGTATACAAGTTTTATGAATTGTATGACTTTCTGAAGGTTTAGTAGGAAAGATGGAATTGAATTCCCACCAAAATTTCTTACTTCAATTAAAATTGTTGATTTGCCACCTCGTGACTTAAAACTATAGAATAGCATGACGGTTGTGACAAATTTGTTAAGAGTGTTAATTTTGGAAAAAACTTTTAAGTAGCGTCATATTTATAACCACATTTCAAGAGAATAAATTACATCATTTCCACCCCAGGAGAGGTTGTATTACTTTTATTATCTAGAAAGCATTTAAAATTACGCAAGATAACAAACGGCTTTGTAGAAAATTAAAATTGAATAAGGAATGTGTTACCTAAGTGCTTGTAAAGCATATAAAGAAGAATCAATTAATAACATCTATGAAAAGTCTAAAATTACACAGCAGGACAAATGATTGTGGACAGCTGAGGAAAAAGACATAGAACAAGACATAAAAGACATAACAGCAATAAATCATATTGAATCGTAATCGAAAATATGACTTAAAACTCCAGACTAACACGATAATTTTACCATTGTGGATTTTAGATATTTAAGAAGACTACGATTGAATAAGCAGTGAGGTAAAATGAAAAAAAGGATTCACGACGTAATGTCTTAGTTCAACTGAAATTCCTAGTTTACCACCGTATTGCTTGAAACCAAAGAATAAAACTATGATTGTGCCAATCTATCTATATATATAAAAATAAGTTGTCTGTGTGTGTGTGGGTCTGTCGGGTGATGTCATGTTTGTGTGTTGACTGACGTCATGTTTGTCGACTGACGAAATTACAGACCGAGACATCGGGACACAAATGATGACCGGGACACCGGCAAGCACCGGGACACAAATGACAACCGGGACACAGGGAGTATCAATGACGACCAGGACATAAGTAAAAAAAAACTAAAATACCTAAAAAAAAGGTAAAAACTACAAAAAAACTAAAAAGAAAAAAACTAAAAACTAATATAAAAACTAAAAAAGCTAAAAAACTAAAAATACTAAAAAAAAAGAAAAAAAGAAAAAAAGGAAAAAATGAAAAATAAAGGAGAAAAACAAAACTAAAAAAAATAAAAAAAAACTAAAAAGAAAAAAGGAAAAAAACTAAAAAAAACTAAAAAAAAGTAAAAACCAAAAAAAAACTAAAAAGAAAAAAAGAGGAAAAATACAAAAATTTATTTCATCATATACCATTTCAAAAACGAATGCATATACAGACCGGGACACCGGAATACAAATGACGACCGGGACACAGGGAATATAAATGACGACCGGGACACAGGGACACAACTACAATGGGGACGCCGGGGAGCACAGGGGGATATATAAATGACGAAGGGGACACAGGGAATGTTTGATTAGCAATCACCATCAACAAAACTCAAGGGCAATCATTAGAATCATGAGGTATCACTAAAAAAACTAAAAAAAAGGTAAAAAACTAAAAACTAAAAAAAATACCAATTCAAAAACGAATATATATACAGACCGGGACACCGGGACACAAATGACGACCGGGACACAAGGAATATAAATGACGCCCATGACACTCAAAGAGAAATCACAGACTGGGACACCGGGACACAAATGACGACCGGGACACAGGGAATATAAATGACGACCTGGACACAGGGACACAACTACAACGGGGACGCCAGGGGGCACAGGGGGATATATAAATGACGACGGCGACACAGGGAATGGTCGATTAGCAATCACCATCAACAAAGCTCAACGGCAATCATTAGAATCATGAGGCATAGATCTGAATACGGATTGTTTTCCCATGGACCATTATATGTTGCATGTTCAAGAGTCGGTAAACCTGACAATCTGTTTATATGCACAGACAATGGAACAGCGAAGAATGTTGTATAGTCGCAAGTTTAACGTAGTTAAAAACAGTTTTACGTAGTTAAAAACATTTTTACGTAGTTACGTAGTTACGTAGTTGTCGCAAGATTTGGATGAATCCGAATACCTAAAGCATTAGGCATGACAAATATTCTGATGTTGTGATTGATAAAAACAAAGAACAAGCAATATTTGTGGCTAGAAGACATTTGAACACCATCATAACGACTGACATAACGAATCATAACGAATGCATCGAATTGTTAATGAAACATATGGTTAGAAGAAAAGTAGCAGTGAGATTCACAACTAATTTCGTTAGGGAAAAATTCAATAAAATGGACGATTTTTTGATACATTAACAGAAAGGAGGAATTGAATTCACAACAAACTTTTCTAACTCAATTACTATTGTTCATTTCACACCTTGTGACTTAAAATAAAATAATAACGAACATACATGCTCCCTTCCAACGAGCAGCTCTGACGAATTTTGTAGCGGAGAATCAATTCTAACCCACAGTAAATGGAATAGTAAATTTAAATTCTAAGAACCTCCTTTTATCAAATAAGATTTAAAAAATAACTTGATACAATGGGGCACTCACTTTATAAAATCTTACTTAAAACATGTTTAGTTAGAATTATATGCCTTTATAGTATTTTTCTCAGGGTGGGTGCATCAAACCTAATTTTTACACTATGATATCCAGAAGAAGTTCACATTCCCTTTATTTAGAAGACGAGCGACAAAGAGAATCAATACATAGACGCCTGACGTGTGCCGAGAGCCGGGTCCCGGCAGGAAAATCGGTTATATAGTTCTCCTTTTCTTAAAACTGTCATATTGACATTTCTGTCCACAAAAGTATCTAAATAGATCATAAATTTAAGGAAGAATTTGAATTTTTCCTAAGGTGGTTTTGTTGAACCTGTGAAGACACCATAACATCAAGAAGAGACTCATATAGTCTGCAGTTAGAAGACAAATGACAAGGAGAATCAATATATAAAAACGTGCTGCTTTGAATACTTTTAGCTGGTATTCCATGTGTTTCAGCAAATTTACTTTCTAGAAACAAATCTTATATTTTTAGAACGGGTATACCATCTTCAAGAATTCGTAATATTTTATTTGATTATATCGTCGGCCTTTAATTATCTTTTGACTGTATTCTGGCTTTTAAACTGATTGAAAAATCTGCCAATTTTATTTAATTATATTGTATATTACCCATTTATGTCGCTTGCATTTAAACTAGGAACATAAATTTCTCTTCTTAATTTTCTCTCTCTCTCTCTTTGTCTATTCCTCATTGTCTTTTCCTAAATATTTAATTTTCTTAACAGGACAAACAATATAACCACGTACCTAACTGGCTCCGCCTGGGCGAAGGATGTAAAGGAACCAGGGAAACTTACTGTGCTTCATACTATTAGTTGGTGTGAGTTATTCTTTTTGAAACCTCTTATTTTGTTTATATTATGCTCAAAACCATATTCTCAAGAACATAAACGTAATTTGTACTTTATTGAAAGACAAACAAACGAACATTAATTGTGAGTTTAATGTGCATATAAAGACGGATATTTATTCCTTATATTCTGTATAATTTTTGACATA
The DNA here is from genome assembly GCF_032884065.1 of Artemia franciscana. Lineage (NCBI taxonomy): Eukaryota > Metazoa > Arthropoda > Branchiopoda > Anostraca > Artemiidae > Artemia > Artemia franciscana. Next base: position 17,498,196 of record NC_088878.1, read on the forward strand.
TTGAGTTAACAAAATGAACACATTTAAAATGTACGTTGTTTTCAGTACAGTTTAAATTATGTTCTGATGTTGAGAAAGCATAGTGGTTGTCAGATCTACTCATATTAATTTTTGCTCGTTTTGATTTTGTCTCGGTTATTTTTTGTAATTTCTTTTCATTATGAGTTTCATTTGTTTATTGATGGTGATTTATTGTACTTTTACAGTTGGAAGAACATATAACTTTATTTATCACGATTTTAGGTTTAATGGAGTTCTTTACAGTTCTTTGAAAGATCCGTTTTATGAAAAAAGTTTTTTAAACTAATTACTGTCTGTTTTTTATTGACATAGTTTGGCTTGCTGTGTGTATGTTGGAAATTTTTTTTTTTTTTTAAAATCTTTATACAAATAATATTGTTTAATATAATTGCGTACCCCCCCCCCCCTAATCTGACCTAAAAGATGAAACTTAATACAATTTCTAAAAAAAATTATTTCAACCTGGAATTAACATTAACAACATTAATTCCAGAATATTTTATTCCTTTTTTCCTTGTCAATCAGCTACTACTACTATTTTGGCTTCTAGACCCCCCTGGAAAATATTCTGCCAGAGACATTGTCCTGAGGGCTATGGGGGGAGATCACTCTCGAAGATAAAATGTAAGGACCTTTAACTATGCCGAACAATATGGGAATCTCAAATTTGGATTGGATGTGTTTTGAGAAATGATTGGTGTAAGGGGGGGGGGGGCTGATTGACCTCCAATCACTATGACTTTTAAAAAGGCCACTATTACTTCCGATTACAAATTCAATGAGCCCCCTCCGAGGTTTATACGACTACCGCTTCTATAAGAACTTTATATTCTTATTATAGAACTTCATATACATTTAATCTTCTATAAGATTAAACATAATTTCATATTTAGTCTACTGGACCACAAATCATTGGGTTTTGGAAACTGATTACAAGAGTTTCAGCGTTGTCTGGAGCTGTTCAGTCAATAAACTGAGGTTGAAGTCAGGTTAGTTATTTTGTTCTTTCAACCTGAACTGCAGCAAACTATCATGTTTTTAATTCTCTCTCTTTCTCTCTCTATCTATCTTTCTCTCTCTCTCTCTCTCTCTCTCTCTCTCTATCTTTCATATATATATATATATATATATATATATATATATATATATATATATATATATATATATATATATATATATATATATATATATATATATATATATATATATATATATATATATATATATATATATATATATATATATATATATATATATATATATATATATATATATATGGATCATATTTTCTATGTATATAATAGATTTCGAATTGATCTAGTGAGATTAATGTTAAACTCTCTGTCAATGGTTCGGCAAAGATAGACACTAAACGTACAGTGCCCATTCCGACCACACTCCTATCTCGAGTACCAGGCAGGTCCTACACAATGATACCGTGACTTCTTGCGAACATTGTATCGGTTACGCCATTTTCAAGTAGTTTTGAATCTCGATCAAAAGACTGCATGGTCAATTCATGTAGGGTCCTATAGGATTTATAAAGGATAAATTGTAGAGAATAATTCCGTTTACTTTACATACAAGAGAGAAAAGTCAAAACATTTTAAATTCGTATGGAGAATTTATCCATGATCCTATGGCACTTAACCTTTTCACAAATTCCGAAACAAATTTTGAAGATAATTTTACTATTGATAAACGAAGAGTTGGTATAGGTACTTGAACCAGAGGCAATATGTCGTTGGGTGGTGATTCTGTGAGGATCGAGCTGTTTGGTATTATTTCCAGTTGCTAATAATTTGTCAACTGCCGAACCAATAAACCTCATAACCTGTTGTTTTTGTACATAAGGTATTCCCGAGGTGAGATTGTCATTTGCATCGGTGATGCGTCAAGTGTTTTTCTTAAGATGAAATTTGACAGAGCGAGCTGTAACTTTATGCCAATTTTAACATTGGGAGACATCCATTGAGGTATATTAAATATTTCATCAAAATCAAATTGGAAAGAGCAAGTTGTAGCTCTATGTCAAACTTTATATTGGGAGCCATCTAATGAGAACCATGATACTGAGGTATATTGAACATTTCAAAATTTAATTTGCCAACTAAATGTTGGTCCTTGCTCACCACCCCAGTGAGTTCACGATCAGTATCAACATTAGACCTATAGTCATAACCTATCTCCAGACCTCTTAATTTCTTATAGGGCTTTGGAGTCATCAAAATCAATTGTATGTAGCTTGCATAGTTTGATAGATTGTCGCTAGTGCTCACCAATATTATATTTATGCAGGCACATATTTGTGTAAGCAAATTGTTTAGGATACAGTTTTCATACCATAATCCATCGGTATTGGGGGGAGTTTTATTTTCAGACTTTTTTCTCACCACAACTTTTAAACTAATAAATTTAAATGATAAATCTGAAGTAGTCTTCATTGGAATAAAGTTAAAATATATGTTTTCTGAGACTTGCTGCTGTGGGTAGAATTGTTCATAGTAACCGTGTTTTATACTGACATCTATACTTTCAACACTGAAAAGATTTAGAGATGAACTAACTATGGTATGATATTTCTTTTACGGTAGATATATCATTTCAGTATAGGAAAGGAAATCTTTTTTCGATCTAATAGTTTTTTTCTATGTTTCTTTTTCTTCTTCGACAATAATCATGTCTTTCGTTTCTAAACTGAGTGGAGACTTGTAAGTGATGAGGTGCTTCTCGACCTTTTTAAACCTTTTCCACTTTTTCGTGATTTCAAACGCTCGTCGAGGGATTGTGCGACCTGAAATTTTGTGAGATGATTTCTTTAAAAAATTTGCCAGCCCCCCAATTGTGTTGTGTAGAAGATACAAAATTTGTGGCAACCGGAGAAATATATTTTTTTTCAGCCAGGGGTAGTGTAAAGTGAAACAGCTTAGTTAACCAGGTGCCAAGATTTTACCCAACATTGACGAACGACCTTTGCAATAATCCGTTCCATGACTCAATATTCGTGGTCTGAGAGTAGTAATATAGCAATCAATGCCAGGACAAACAAATTTATTTTCTCTATTAGCCATCTCGTTGTTGAATGGGTCGAAAATGACACGTAATTAGAGCTAAACCTTTTGTTATTACTAAAGGATTACCTAATTCACTTTTTAATGTTAACTGGCAGAGTTCGAAATTCGCAGTTTTTACAGTAACATACTGAAGTTGCTTTATATTTTAATGGTGAAGGTGTTCGTTGATTGTTTTTCGTTCAAGAACACTTAGGAGAGGGAGATTGCTATTACCGACTCTCGATACCTCAACAAAGGATGCATATTAAAACACACAACTGTCAGAGGAGACACCGGGTGGATAGTCTACAAAAATAACACGATCCATCCCACTGGCTGTTCCAGAGCTTTTACCATTGATTATATTCTGTTTAAAACCAAGAACATTTCTAAGGTTATCACGAATCTTTTCATTATCAATGGGTGAGCTAATGTAAATCTTGCAATGTAACATTAAATAATTAAACTTGAGTATAACATTCTTACAAGCAGAGATTCTTCTATTGGATGCACGACACAAATCATTTTTAATACCAAATTCCTTATATTTTAGTGTGACCTGGGGTGTAAATCAGAGTTAAGCGGTTTTATTTATACTTCGGCTACTGGATAAATGTGCCTATTGTTTGGCCCAACTTGTATGTCATATGTAAGATTTTTTCTTAGGATTTCATATGTATTTTAGAGAATACAATCGACAAAAGGAACTCCATACTTTCCCTCGTTGAAATTGATGGCGGAGGAGGGTTTCGTACAAGCTCTAGTGGGTGCCATGCCCTTCCGAGGGGGAGTACCTTTCTAAGTATTATTGTAAATGTAATAAGTGCTTTTTTAAAACTATTTTTGTAGTGCCTCAATTGTAATTAAAAAAACATGTATTATTCTTATTTTTTTCTGTTCTCGAACATAAGAAATTATTATTATTCAATGGACAGATGCATTCTACAACTAGTTTTGTTTTGAAATTAGTGGGGAGTATTTACCAATTTAAAACACCATTCAGATCGTTTCTTTGTAGACCACCATTGTCTGGCAAAATAACACTTATAACAAAAATAATTTAAAATCGCTATAAAATATTTTAGAAAATCCAAAATACGGATACTATTGCCACAGCGTCTGGTAAGAATCTTACAATAAAATAAAATCTATTGCACCAGACATTAAAATCATACTTGAAGGACTTGAAGGACTTTGCACCTTGAAGGACTGAAGGACTTTGCACCCTCCCAAAAAGTTCCCATTTTCATTGAGTATTTCCTTACGACTTCTTCTCACCCCATTCAGAGACGACCTACTTTTCATTTGGCTCTAAATAGTTGACCGACAAGGACAATCTTTGGCAATATGTCATCCTTCATCCGTAGAACACCACTCAACCTTTCTCTCATTACATCCTTAGAAAGTGGAATAGAACCACATTTCTCGTGCAGCATACTGTTTGAGGTACGGTCAGTCAGATGGGCACCCAAAGCAATCCGTAGGCAATTTCTTTGGAATAGGCTATATCTAGCAGAGCATCCCCCGTCTTTCGTAACGCCCATTCTTCAGAACTATGCTTAACCACTGTCATCACTATTATTTCCAATATTTTAATCTTGGTTTCAAAACTATTCTTGTAAATTTTTTTCAGCTGTAAAAAAAAAACACCATCGGCCTTGGCTATTCTACTTTTAGCATCTACACTGCACCAACCGTGTTTGCTAATACACGCTGTCCACTTAATCTATCATTTTTGTTACCTAATATTACCTCTTTACCTCCAATTATTTATAGCCCTGGTGATTTAGTCATATTTTGCACCCTGAATTCTCAATACCTTCAAACTCTATAGAAACTTGTGTCCCTTCCCTGCCTGGTAGTGTTTGAAGGTTCTCTGATTGGGAGAGAAATTTATTTCTTGCTCTATAGTTAAAATATGGTCCTAAGCAGATTCCATCCTCTAATTGTGTAATGGAAATGGTTTACGTCCTAACACACGAAATTTTTCATATAACTTTTAATTTTTAATATAATTGAACCAAATCTCAAAGTTGATCTTTAGTGATTTAGTTGAACCCATCGAAAAATGGTGTCAGGAGATGTTGCAATTGTTTACTGTCTGATCTCATCATGAAACAATTTCCATAACGCTAGTTCTACAAAACCTCTTTCATCAGAGCAATGGGCACTTGCTTTGAATTGTACTTCCTTTATAATCTCCAGGGTTGTTCGCTATTCAAGTTTCTTCGTAAATTTAAACAGACAGATGTGTCCAGGTGAACCGAAATTTCTACTGTCGTCATACATTCAGGATTCCGAGGATTTAGATTTAGTCACTGATATTTTTGACACTGAAATTACCGTATATCTTCCCGTAAACGATAAAGACACAGTTATTTGCTATCGTTACACTGAAGAAATTACATGAAAACAGACATTTATTCTCTGTCCTAGGTTATTCAAAACCGTGGCTTAAAAAGGCCATGCCCAGAAAATTCAGTAATCTCCTATCAGAGCTTTGTTTAAATTTAATTGAATGTAATGTTTAACTGCCAGAAGTAGTTAAGCAGCACACAAAGCAACATCGTTGACTAGTACGTGCTCTAGCAGTAACAGAGTTCAAAACAAAGGTAACAATTTTAAAATTAAACGGCTTCTTCAATTGGGTGACAGCTTCTTTACATTTTCACTGCCGATAATTGTAGGACTTGTAAGTAGTTTTCTCTAGGAGAAATGGCCAAACCCACAAATTGACCCCAATAGAACTCGTCCTCTCATCAAAGGAGTATATCCAGGTCAATCTCAATAAATTTATTAACAGTGAGACCACTGCCGACGATGAAAAAAAAATTTTTGCTGCAAAATTAAAACGATTACAAACGATTTCAAGTATCGAAAGAAGGTTTTAAATCATTTTTGGGAGATATTAGCACACCAAGTGACAATGTCGATGCTTTGACGAGAGTAAGAGGACCCAAACAAAGGTGTCTTAGTATAACTCTATCACTTGTTAGTACGCAAAAGGGCAATTGACATTTCACTACATGTTGACGTTCAAAATGATTGAAGTTTTGAAACATGTTTGTGGAAATATTGGTGAAGTGGGAAGCTTAATCTCACCAACCACGCTTGCTCAAGTCACTGGACTTGAAAAGAAGACAGCAGAGGAGTATTTACAGAATAAACCAAGTTAATATTCTGTATCGTAATCATAGAGTTTGTGGTAGTGACTATGAAAAAAAAATCCATTTTACCATTGTAAATAATACAAGCAGATATTTTGCCTCTAGATGAGATGAAGTTAAAGTTATCCATACAAGTCCATTCTGCGTGCAATCAGTGTTTTTAGTTGCTATGCATGCGCCATTCTATTATGGTCAAAGAGAGGTGATAAAGTTGCTAAAGCTCTTGAATGTATCCTTGAAAATTATTGGTATAAGATGGTTCAAACGGAGCGGGGATTGTGAATTTGTTAATCCACATGTAAGGAAGGTTTTATTGAAATATAATGTAATGTTCTATCATAGACACGGCCCAATAAAGGCAGCATCGGCTGAATGCTTGCTAAGAACTATTCAGTGTTTAATTTTAAGATATTGTACATTGAAAAATACTGCTGGTTTTACTTATGATTTGGACAAAATCATGTTGATTTACAATCAACGTCCTCATCGATCCCTGTCCAACTCTACCCATACGGGAGTTCATCAACAAGATGACAATACACTTGACAATTTTCTTAAACAACATTCCAATGAATGGGGGAGGTGAAAAAGAATAAAATTCAATATAGGAAATGCTGTTGGAATCAATCGAAGTACTATTTTTTTTTAAAGGGGAAGTACTTATGACCCACTGACCTTTATAAAGTGTCCAGCGTCTTAGACACTAAACCCATAATGTACCGTCTATATGACATGAAAGATGATGAGATTCTTGGCGATTTTTATGATTATGAATAACAAAAACCCAACAACAATGGAATGTATCAGATTGAAAAGAGATTAAAGAGTCGTACTCATATGACAAGAGAAAGTTCCTTCTTCTGTGGCTAGAAAAACTGCAGCATAAAAACCCATTAACATATTAGACTATCAGACTATTAGACACACAAACAATTAGAGTCATAATCCTGATGAAGAATTTCACCTCCTATCCCCCCATGAGTAAGTGAACTATTCTTCAATTTCCTTAATAAATCTCAATCGAAATTAATTATTATAAAAAAATACCTTTTTAATAGACTTGAATAATGAAAAAAACAGAAGAAAAAAAATCATATTTTGTTCCTAATCCAAAAGGTGAATAAATCCCGATCAAAATTAGTTATTATAAAAAAACCTACTTTGTTAATGGAATTGAATAATGAAAAACCAGAAGAACAAAAAATCATAATTTGTTCGCAATCCAAAAGGTGAGTCAAAACGTAACCACACCTAAATAAAAACAAAAATCAATTAGTTCCACAATCATATTCATTATAAAACTTAAAAAAAAACTGGAAAAAACGGGAAAAACATTTTTCACTGGATAGCCTTATAAGCCACGACACAATCATATCCAAAAAAGCAAATCATCCCTACGATAACCGTTCCGAACACAATATTACAACTAAATTAAACTTTTTTTTTATCCCTCACCCATGATAACAACACAAAGAGAGACAATAAAAAACAGACAAATGCAAAAAAGAGCTCATTCTGCCTTATATCCCGAAAATAAAAACAAAACGCTAACTTGTAACACCCAAATCAGGAATTGTAACATCCACCGAGAAAGCCACTTTTTAGCCATGCCTATGAAAACATAATAAAGGCGCAATTAATTTTGTCACCCACGCTTCCATATCGAGTTATTGAGGTTTCAATTTTCGTTCATACTGGCATTAAGCATCTAATAGCTCGCATTTTCTAACAACTTCTAGCTGCGCATCACCACTCAGAATTATGTCCTTATTTCAACTAATAATTTTTTTCTTTAATGTCTTGCTTATTCTTAAAATATAAGTTTTATCTTTTCTCGGCGGGACTGCCACTTATTTAATAGTTGCTGGATTTTAATCCATATCTAACTTTTAGGATTTTGAATCTATCATGGTTCTGATCTCTTTATAAACAGCTTTTTATTTATGTATTAAATAAAAAAATCTAGTTTTTTTAACTGAAAGTAAGGAGCGACATTAAAACTTCAAACGAACAGAAATTACTACGTAGATGAGATGGGTTGTCCCCTCCTCAACGCCTCGCTCTTTACGCTAAAGTTTTTAATTGTTTTAAAAAGTAGAACTATGGCAAAGAGTCAAACTTTAGCGTAAAGAGCGAGGGATTGCGGAGGGGACAACCCACCTCATATACGGAGTAGCCTAATTTCTGTTCGTTTTAAGTTTTAATGTCGCTCCTTACTTACAGTTCAAAAACTAGTGTTTTTTATTTAATTTCTGAACGTTTTTGAATTAATGCATATTTGATTTTGGCTCTCCGCATATAAATTATGAAAAGGAAATTTGCATATTAATTCTTTTTTGGCTAAATAACATTCTCTTAGTTTAGATCAGACGATTTTGAGAAAAAAGGGGTGGGGAAGGAGGCCTAGTTGACCTCCAATTTTTCGGCTACTTGAAAAGGCAACTAGAACTTTTAATTTTTAACGAACGTTTTTATTAGTAATAAATATACGTAACTTAAGAATTAACTTGCGTAGCAAACTTTTATATTCTTATATTTTTATTATGTATATGAGGGGGTTTGTCCCCTCGTTAATACCTCGCTCTTTACGCTAAATCTTAACTTTTGTCTAATTCTTTAAGAATGACCCCTGAATCAGAAAGGCCGTAAAATAAATAGTTGAAATTACTAAAAATACTTTAGCATTAAGAACGAAGTATTTATCTTCTCCTAAATACCTTGCTCTTTATGCTAAAGTATTTTTAGAACCCCTCATATGCATAATAATCTCTGTTCGTTTTAAGTTTTGATGCTTCTTCTTACTTTCAATTGAAAAAACTTTTTCATGTTTATTTTTTCATTGTTTTTTTTTTGTAATGCTAGAAAATCCCGCGCCCTTTTCATTGAATTTCTCTTCCCCCATGACATATGCCTCGAGGGAAAGATCCTCCCACATAGCCCCCTCTCCTCAACCCCACCCCAAACCAAAAAAAATCCCCCTGAAAACGTCTGTACACTTCCCAATAACCATTACTGTAAACGCTGGTCAAAGTCTGTAACTTGCAGCCCCACCCCCAGGAACTGTGGGGGAGTAAGTCATCCCCAAAGACATAGTTATTATGATTTTTGACTATGTGGAACAAAATGGCTATCTCGAAACTTTGATCCGTTGACTTTGGGAAAAAATGGGCGTGGGAGGGGGCTTAGGTGCCCTCCAATTTTTTTGGTCACTTAAAAAGGACACTAGAACTTTTCATTTCCGTTAGAATGAGCCCTCTTGCAACATTCTAGGACCACTTGGTCGATACGATGACCCCTGGGAAAAAACAAACAAAAAAAAACAACAAATAAACACGCACCCGTGAACTGTCTTCTGGCAAAAAAAAAAATACGAAATTCCACATTTTTGTAGATAGGAACTTGAAAGTTTTGCTATAGGGTTCTCGGATACGCTGAATACGATGGTGTGATTTTCGTTAAGATTCTATGACTTTTAGGGGGTGTTTCCCCCTATTTTCCAAAATAAGGCAAATTTTCTCAGGCTCATAGCTTTTGATGACAAAGACTAAATTTGATAAAACTTATGTATTTAGAATTAGCATAAAAATCCGATTCTTTTCATGTGTCTTTTAGCATTAATATTCCGTTTTTTAGAGTTTCGGTTACTATTGAGCCGGGTCGCTCCTTACTACAGTTCGTTACCATGAACTGTTTGATTCTGTTGTATGCTCCTTGTAGGAAGCGCAAATTGAGCCATCAGAGGTTGTTCTTGTTATTTTCTGTTTAATATAATGTTATTCAACTTTCGATTTTAGAACTTCTTTGGATTTTGACTCGGGATCAGTTCCCAAGCTTGAAAGTTACAGAAAACGCACTCAAGATTGCTGAATCAAATGGTATTAAGAGGAAAAGAATCAAGAAGATAGAACAAAAAAACTGCAGACAAACTTAGATTCACCTTTATTTTACTATTATATTTGTTTTATAAATATTTATAAGTTTCTAATACGTATTATTTTAATTGTTTAAGGAATATATCTTGCTCAAGTTGAGTGTTTTTTATCGAAGTCTTGAATATCTTCTTAGAAGACTTTATGTTGTTTGTCTTGTTAATGTATATTTTTTTACTTTAAATAAATTTTGAATTGAATGAATGTAATACTAAGTTGATCTGACACCATTTGGGGTAGCGTTGAGGACAAGATAGTCCTGGAATGTTTAAGCCATGGAACTTCGAAATGCATCTTACTCAATCTGAGTTTATATTATTGAACTTTTAAATGCCATATTAGAAGACTTTATCTTGCTACTCTTGTTAGTGTATCGTTTCGTTTTTTTTTTTTTTTTTTTTTTTTTTTTTTTTACAGCAAATAAATGTATCTCGTCTTGACTGAGTTCTCTAAGCACGTCTTGTCCCCTCCCCGTCTCGGATTTTACATTCTGGGTAATTTTTCATAAGAGGCCTTCTCCTTACTTGCTCATATACATTGGATTATGTTTCTCTAATAGCCTTTATTCCAGCAAAAATTAACACAGATGTTTACTCGATGACGGATATCAGAGATGACACATTAGTGTCGCCTAAGAGAAGAGCTATAAGTCTTCAGTATGCTATTTTTTCCTGGCCACCTAGGGAAGGGGTGTTGGTAAAAATTTGGGAGGGAGCTCATTCAATTAGATATTGAACATTTTAGTGCCCATTTTAAGAGTAAAATTTAATGGGAGGCCAACCAGCCTCCTCCCATATTCCTTTTTGCTACCTGTGCCCCCCCCCCCGAAGATATCCAGATAAAACTTCTTGATAACCATTCTTTTCAAGATGGTCAAAATTCTAACAAATATACTTCAAAGGATTACGTGATCCCTAAAGCCCCTTGGGGCAATGGCTGCAAATAAAATGAATTGTAAATTGTCTAGGATGTAAATTGTCGCAGGTGCTTGGAAATGTGCCAAAGGCTTTTTCTCCTTGATTGGATTGAAACTTCCAGCCACAAATCCTTGGGTCTAGAAGACTTTTACTTAAAAGAATTTTTTGAGGCATACCCCCTATAAAAAAATGGGACCAAAAAAAGGGCTCAAAACATTTTTTACTTGATCGACTCAAAACTTGTATCCTCAAGTCTTTGGGCTAAGGGGCCCTAATAGAGAAGAATAATTAAAAAAGTTTTAAAAGAAAATTAATTGGATTAGAAAGGGGGCAAAATAACCTTAGATATAATGCAGGGGAAGGGAGAAAGTTTAAGTATTTTTTGTCTCTGATCTATCGAAACTTCGTACCCCATAAACTCCAATTGAACTAATCCATGCACTGTTACAAACGACGTAAAACAAAAAGGACTTTGTTAGGTAATCGAAGTGGCGTAGCTGCAGTATCTCGGAACAACCGGGGGTATCTAGATGAAACACTCAAAGAGCGCTAGGAGGAGGAGGCAATGGTCTTAAATTTGGAACGGGGGGAGGGATCAGGTTCAAATCAAGGTCATCAAAATAACACTTCTGTCAAATGTTCAGAACGGGTTTAGGGATGAAGTTGAAACCCTTAGCTACTATTTGGGAAAGAATATGGGTAGTGTGAGACTAGATTATTTCAAATTTTGTACTGGGTTAGAAGCAAGGGGTTAAACAATTGGTGTATTTGCTCCACAAATAATTTTCAAATATTTGTAAATCCTGAAAGTTTCTGCTTTGCCCTTTGGGAGAGGTAGAAACATTTGTAAAACCTCCTCTTCGAAAATTGTGTATAAATTACAGGCGTAGAATGGTATTTGGTCTAGATACTTTTCGTGTCAGTGAATACACCTTGCTAAAAATTTCAAATCGAAACTTATTAAGCTTCCTAACGACCTATTTATAAGCCTTACAAGCTATATCTTACACATCACCAGTGTATTTATGGTGTTCCAGATTACTTTCTAATTGTTCTAATTCATACTTATTAATCCCCCACTATATATATATATATATATATATATATATATATATATATATATATATATATATATATATATATATATATATATATATATATATATATATATATATATATATATATATATATATATATATATATATATACCCTGACTGCTACGTCACTGGGCCCTGGCAGGCTACGCAGCCGTCTTGTATATATTGAATCTCATTGTCACTTATCGTCTAACCACAGACAATTTGAGTATTTGTTTGATGTCATGGCGACACCATAGGTTCGATACAACCACCCTGAGAAAAAAAAAATCTTCCCTAAAGTTTTAAGCTCTTCAGATCGCTTTTTATGGCCAGAATTGTTAATATGGCAGCGATAAGAGAAAAAAAACCATGTAGCCAATTTTGTCGCTGGGTCTCGTAATTCGGTATGTGGCAAGTTTGTAAATAATCATTCTTATTGGCGTCGATGGCTTTGTTCTTTTAACGTAATATTTGTCTCTTCTTCACTTTTATTTTTGACTTCTGCTTCTCTTCTAAAACATAGCTCTTTGTTCTTCAATTCAATTTCATCACGTTCTAATACTTGCTTTCTCGCTATCGTGCTTAATTCTTGCTGCCGCTTATCTTCTAATCGCATATTTCCTTGTTCTCGCCAAGCCAGATATTGTAGCAGCATATTTATTTGTTTTTCAATTTTATGTTTAATTTCTCTCCTTGTTGTTGCAAATCTTGTAACTGCATATTTTTTGTTCTTCTTTTTTTACTCGTTTCAATTCTCGCTTCCGCTCACCTTTTAACCGTGGTTCTCTTTGTTCTTCAACTTTGTTTTCGACTATTTGCATTGCTTTGATTATATGTATTCCTATATATCCCCGACTATATGTATTCGTTTATTTTTCATTTTCGCTTATCATTATTTCCTCAGCTTAGCCCTTTGCCTTAGCTGCTTCGATTGGTCTTGTCACATTTCATGGACGATGTTGTTTAGTTTCAACCGTGGATTAAAATTTCTCAGGTAATCCTCTTGATCTTGCCTCATTTGATGGTCTATTGTTTTCGTTTTGAGCAATCGCACATTTACATTTTTGTCCGCTATATATTATGAAACTACCTAAGACATCTTCCTTGTTCAGCGGGCCCCAGCGCAGCTGCCTTGTTTATATTGATTCTCATCGTCGCTTTTCTTCTAATCGTAGACAACTTGAGCCTCTTCTTGATGTCATGGCATCACCAAAAGTTCGATACAGTCCCCATGGGAATGACACAAATTCTTCCTTACAGTTGTAAGCTTTTTGAATCCCTTTTAGTTATCACAAATGTGAATATTCCAATTAAAAAAAAATAAATAAACTATGTAGGTGATTTCATTTTTTTAGTTTTTCTTAATAATTTTATTTTTGAATTATGAATCGAACAGGTTAATAGCTTCATTTCTCACTTCATCAGATGTATTTCCTGCAGCTCTGCTACCTAGCAGGTTATACAATTTTTCAATTATTTCATTTATATTCATGTAAATCCCAGTTCCTTGATGAGGATGTATAACATCAAAGTTATCTTTAATAGCTTTTAAGCTTCTTCTATAGATTTTTACTGAGACTTTTTTTTAATTAATTAGATTTCACACCCTCAATTTTACCTCCATATCTTTGATTAAGTGTTCCTGATTCATCTATAGCCTCTTTTGAATATTGATAATTTTCTAAATAAAAGCTAGCCATTTGAAAATAGACTCCTTTGAATCATAGTCCACATTGACATCCCTCAAAAATTCTTCAACTATTCCAGAATTGACATTAGAAATGAATTTGCTTTATTCGGCTTGACTTGAGTAATAGGCTTATATTTTTTATAGGCTTGACTTGAGTAAGCTTGAAGCTTGCTTGAAGCTTAAATTTCAAGCTTGCTTGAAAGTTGCTGCATTGCTTAACGATTTTCTAGACTATCTAAATTAAAAATGCTTTTCTAAGCTCTTACAATACAGAAAGAAAGCAAACAAATGAACCCAAACTCTTTGGATAACCATTTATCTTAGGTATAGGAATGATCAAGTGTGTTACTAGCCAAAATGTTTGGGGGGAGGAGTGATTGATTTTAAAACTGATTGATTTTGAGTGATTAAAAGTGATTGATTTTGAAAACCTTATAAATATGCCTTTGAGGCCGACTTAATCTCCCAGAGTCCCCGGGGGAAGGGCTATAAGTAACGAACTTTGCCCATTGATCACATGTAATATTGGTTATTGGGAAGTATACATACATTTTCAGGGAGATTTTTTCTGGTGGGTGGGGGTCTGGAGAGAGGGTTGCGTGGTAGGATTTTTCCATGGAGGAATTTTTCATGGGGGAGAGAATTTTCATGAATGGGGCACTGGATTTCCCAGCATTATTTAAAAAATAATCAGAAATTAAATAAAGAAAAACAAGTTTTTCCAAATTAAAATCAAAACGAACAGAAAGCATTACGTATATGAGGGGATTCTCCCCCTCGTAAATACCTTGCTTTTTGCGCTAAAGATATAATTTTGTTAAATAATGGCAGATATAAACAATAATTTGTCTGCGTTATTTTATCAGCTAATCTTAGCATTATTAGTATCTTAAGCAGCTTCTTATCTACGATTTTTTTTGTGATAATAAACCAAAGATACTGTATTTTTTGGCTTTTGGTAGCTATTAAATAAAAAAAAACAAGTTTTTTTTTTCCAACTGAAAGCAAGGGACAACATTAAAACTTAAAACGAACAGAAATTATTACGAATATGAGGGGACTTCCCTTTCTCATTTCCTCACTTCTTACGATAATGTTTTATTTTTTATTCCAATTATTTAAGAATGACTCCTGACACACAAGACCCTTTATTCACAAATTCACAAGCATTTTAGCATAAAGAGCGAGGTACTGAAAAGGGGGCAGCTCCCTCATATGCGTAATAACAGCCAAAAGAATATCTGAGAAAATTGCAGTTCAAACAATTTATGATAACGAACTGTAAGTAAGGAGCGACCCGGCTCAATAGCAATCGAAGCTCTAAGAACAGTTTAAAAAACGATTTTGATGCCAATAGATATATTAAAAGAATTGGATTTTTATGCTGATTTTAAAAATGTAAATTTCATTAAGTTTTGTTTACTCATCAAAAGCTACGAGCCTGAGAAAATTCTCTGATTTTCGAAAAAAGGGGGAAACACCCCTAAGAATTAGGTGATTTTAATGAAAATCGCACCGTCAAATTTAGCGTATCAGAGAACCTTACTGTAGAGGTTTCAAGCTCCTATCTATGATTAAATAAAAACAACTAGTTTTTTTTTACTGAAAGTAAGGAGCGACATTAAAACTTAAAACGAACAGAAATTACTCCGTATATGAAATGGGTTTTCCCCTCCGCAATCCCTCGCTCTTTACGCTAAAGTTTTTAATTGTTTTAAGAATTAGAATTGTGGCAAAGAGTCAAACTTTAGCGTAAAGAGCGAGGGATTGCGGAGGGGGAAACCCATTTCATATACGGAGTAATTTCTGTTCGTTTTAAGTTTTAATGTCGCTCTCTACTTTCAGTAAAAAAAAAACTAGTTTTTTTTTTTTATTTAATTCCTGAACGTTTTTGAATTAATGCATGTTTGATTTTGGCTCTCCGCACATAAATTATTAAAATGAAATTTGCATACTAATTCTCTTTTTGGCTAAATGGCTCTCTCTTAATTTTGATCAGACGATTTTGAAAAATAAGGAGTGGGGAAGGAGGCGTAGTTACCCTCCAATTTTTTGGCTACTTAAAAAGGCAAATATAATTTTTAATTTTTTACGAACGTTTATATTTGTAAAAAATATACGTAACTTAAGAATTAACTTACGTAAAAAACTAAAAAATACAAAATATAAACAATAGGGAAAATCTTTTTAAGACAGTGGAAATCAGTTCTGTGAATATTTCGGCCCTATGTCCAAGGGCCGTCTTCAGTACAATACGAGAACAAGAGAGAAAATATGTATGTATAAATTAACTTACATTAAGTTGTGAGAATTAAAACTAAATAATGTTATTTAAAAACTTTTTTAAAAACAGCCCTAGCATCGTTACTTCAACGAAGTTCAACCAGGACTGACAAAAAGAATGAAGTGAGAATATAAACTCATTCAAACTAAAGAGATTGGCTCTGAGAAATTGCATTTAATCACTTTGTTCTCTTTAGTTTGAATAACTTTTAGGGGGTGTTTCCCCCTATTTTCCAAAATAAGATAAATTTTCTCAGGCTCGTAACTTTTGATAACAAAGATTAAATTTGATGAAACTTATATATTTAAAATCAGCATGAAAATCCGCTTCTTTTGATGTATCTTTTAGCATCAAAATTTCGATTTTTAGAGTTTCATTTACTATTGAGCCGGGTCGCTCCTTACTACAGTTCGTTACGACGAACTGTTTGAAAATTACTTCGTATATGAAAGGGGCTGCTTCCTCATCAACGCCCCGCTCTTTACGCTAAAGTTTGACTCTTTCTCTCAACTCCTCTTTTTAAAACAGTAAAAATTTTAGCGTAAAGAGCGGGGCATTTATGAGGAAGCAGCCCCTTCCATATACGAAGTAATTTCTGTTCGTTTTAAGTTTTAATGTCGCTCCTTACTTAAGTTAAAAAACTTGTTTTTTTATTTAATTTTTGGAAGTTTTTGAATCAATGCATGTTTTGATTTTGGCTCTCCGCAGAGGAAGTTTGCGGAATTTGCATTTTTTTTTTGGGGGGGGGCTAGATGGCTTTCTTATAGTTTTGATCGAATGATTTTGAGAAAAAAAGGAGCGGGGGAGGAAGCCTAATTGCCCTCCGGTTTTTTGGTTACTTAAAAAGGCAACTAGAACTTTTAATTTCTTTACGAATGTTTTTATTAGTAAAAGATATACATAACTTATGAATGAGCTTACGTAACGAAATTTTTGTATTCTCATGTTTTTATTACATATATGAGGGAGTTCACCCCCTCGTCAGTACCTCGCTCTTTACACTAAAGCTTAAATTTTGTCCCAATTCATTAAGAATCACCCCTGAATCACAAAAGCAGTAGAATAAATAGTTGAAATTACTAAAAATACTTCAGCGTAAAGAGCGAGATATTAGGAGGAGATGAGCCCCTCAGATGCGTAATAAGTTCTGTTCGTTTTAATTTTTAATGCTGCTCCTTACTTCCAGTTAAAAAAACTTTTTCATATTTATCTTTTCATTGCTTTTTTTTTAATAATGCTAGAAAATCCTACGCTCCCTTCATGGAAATTTTCTTCCCCCATGACATATTCCTCGATGGAAAGTTCCCCCAACATATCCTCCTCTTCTCAACCACTCCCCCAATCAAAAAATCCCCCTGAAAACGTCTGTACACTTCCCAACAACCGTTACTATATGTAAGCATCGGTCAAAGTTTGTAACTTGTAGCCCCTCCCACGGGGACTGTGGGGGAGTAAGTCGTCCCCAAAGACATAGTTATAAGGTTTTTCGATTACGGTGAATAAATGGCTGTCTCAGAATTTTGATCCGTTGACTTTGGGAAAACAATTAGCGGGGGAGGGGGCCTGGGTACCCTCCATTTTTGGTCATTTAAAAAGGGCACTAGAACTTTTCATTTTCGTTAGAATGAGCCCTTTCGTAACATTCTAGGACCACTTGGTCGATACGATCACCCCTGGAAAAAAAAACAAACAACAAACAAACAAATAAACACACATCCGTGATCTGCCTTCTGGCAAAAAATACAAAATTCCACATTTTTGTAAATAGGAGCTTGAAATCTCTACAAGAGGGTTCTCTGGTACGCCGAATCTGATGGTGTGATTTTCGTTAAGATTCTATGACTTTTAGGGGGTGTTTTCCCCCTATTTTCTAAAATAAGGCTAATTTTCTCAGGCTCGTAACTTTAGATGGGTAAGACTAAACTTGATGAAATTTATATATCTAAAATCAGCATTAAAATACAATTAAAATTCCATTTTTTGGAGTTTTGGTTACTATTGAGCCGGGTCGCTCCTTACTACAACTCGTTACCACGAACTGTTTGAAAATGTGGAATTTTTTTTATTTTTGCCAGAAGACAGATCAAGGATGCGTCTTTGTTTGTTATTTCTTATTTCTTTTTGTTTATTTTCCCCAGGGGTGATCTTATCAACCCAATGGTCGTAGAATATCAGAAAAGGGCTCATTCAAAAGAAAATTAAAGGCTCTATTGACCGAAAAATTGGAGGATAACTAGGCCACCTTCCCCGCCATTTCTTTCCAAAATCGTCCGATCAAAATTTTGAGATAGCCATTTTGTTCGTCATAGCTGAAAGGCCCAATAACTGTGCTTTTGGGTATAAGATGACCCCCCAAATTCTTTTTATTTAATATTCATCAGAACCTTGATCCATCGTATATTTTTAATTAATTCCTTTTCTTGCTGTCTTTTCAAGACTTTAGTGTTTTCATCCAAAATGTTTTTAATACCATGCTCAAGTCTGTTGTAAACTGCCATATCAATCACTGCTTACTAATGAGCAGTGCTTTCAAAATGTTTTTTCATCTTACCAGGGAATCTCCATCCCTCTGCTCATCATTTTGTTCCAGGAGCACACTCCCTTTTTATCCCACGCATCATCTGTCTTTTCGCATTTTGGTCCAATAGGAAACAGCATGGATGCGAAGCAGTACAATCGATCCTTACTGACGCTCAAGGTACCTGTGTTTTTTGTACCAAATGGCATTTTGATTCTCTTTTGGTGCTTGTTGCCCATTGATGCGTTTTTCTGGTCCAGAAAAGTGGCAAGACCTGGCTTGTTAGACGTATTTTAAGCAAATTTTGTTTCTGATGGTCCTTAAGCGGGAATGGTCACTGTCGGGGGTCGTGATAGACACGGCAATCAAAAGGCAGGTTTTCAATAATTATGCTATTTTATGTTTCAACTTTCGGCATAGCTGCTGACAAATCTTCAATTTATTTAAGGTTTTCATCTACACTTTCACACATACTTGTAATATCAATTTCCAGATTCTTTTTTTTTATAAATTGGTGCATTGTCAAACCGGAACTTTGCTCAGCACTCGTCAATTAAATCACTTTCAACGTCAAACAAGGCCAAGTACTTTGCAACAAGCTCCTCACTGTCCTCTGACATAGCAGTACTTGATTTTTTCGCTCCACTATCACTAACAGATTGTTCACTTAGACAGACGTTTTCATCCAAGTTCCTCTTTGCAGGCTAAAATGGGCGATTTTTTTGGAAAAGACATTGACAGGACTGGTTCACTTGACCAGGTCTAGCCATGTCTGCGGTATCTTCTTTTATTTCAGCATTCAAGTCTTTGACGTTTTCGACCATAGAAATTTCTGATTTGGCTGTTGGGCAATCTGTATTTGTCATTGATCCCACCGGCTTTATTGATGTGTCAGTAATGGCTTACAACGTAGTACCATTGTCACCTAAAAGGTACAAGGATTGACGATATAATTTCGGATATTTAGCAGCTTTTGTGGGTGGGCATAATTTTTGGTAGAATCTTTACCTTAGACAAATGTTTTTCTTTCCCCAACAGCCAAGGAACCTACTCATTTTACTTGGAAAATTTATCACGGATTTGTCAAGCTGTTTGTTTTTTGTGCATGCCAGAACCCCCCTTCCCTTCACTTCGGTTTGGTTGGATCTAGAAAACTGTTGAAAATTCCTTGTCTCGGTTGGAATGACCTCATGCGTATGTAATTAAGTTTCACCATTTTGGCCCATCCTCAACTGTCCAAATTAGAGTTGCGGAATGTTGTTTGAGAGACGTTTTTCACGATCACTAAAGGGCACTTCGGCCAGAGGCTGGAAGTGCAATACAAAATGCAAGCATCCATATACTCGGTCACCAAAAAAAGACGAGGTCTTTGACAGGATCCCTTGCTTTAAATTAGGCTGGTTAAGGAAAGAAATCCTAGCGACATTAGAACCTTAGAATCTATAGTAATATAGTCAAATGCCCCGTTGTCGGCATTTCAAACCTTCTTCACGTTTCCGCACGTGTGTAATCTCGAAAATTATCCTAATACGGCCAGGAGTATATATTGTATATATTCTCAAAGAATAGCTTTACTGTTGATGTCTTTCAGAATTGGCTGAATTCTAGTGGAGACTCCTGATAAGTAGTAAGCTATGCCGTTCCTGGGGCTGGTGGCACCTGGGGAACAATTAATAATGGCATCCCTTTCCTGATTCAGAAATAAATAAAAACATCACCAAAAGCCCCAGCCGCTGCCCCCTCCCCAGCTACAGAAACTGGGGCAGCTTACCCCCCCCCCTCTCTTTTGAACCACCATGGAGAGACAAATTTCAAATATAGATCAAAAGCTTTCAAAATTCACCCCACCTCCCTTAAAAATTAGGATTCTATGCCTATTTTTGTATTTGACCTGAACTTATAAGAAACCATATTGATATTATAAGAAACCAACTGATTTAATTTTCCGTGTTAAATTTAGATAAATAATAATCATACATTTTTTTACAGAATTCAGCTTGATTCCACCAGAGAAGCGTCACCACGTAAAAAAAAAAAACATCTCCAATTGCCAGAAATAACCAGAGCCCACTTAAACCTTTTTGCGGACACTTTTGATTCTCATCTATGGCAAGCAAACTTTTGTTTAAAGTAAACCGTCCTCCCTTGTCAAAATAGGGAGGTTTAATGTCGGTCTTCGATCTCGATTTGGTCCTGGTTGTTAGTAATTTACATACCAAGTTTCAACAAATTGAAATAACCACTTGACGATTTATTGTTTGCCGACCGGACCAAAACACAGATAGACAGAAAAGACGATCCCATACCCCCACGCCTTCTTGCCCCATATACACAAGGGATTAGAAAAGCTCTACTACCAAAACTTTTACTTCACATCATATACACAATCTTATACACAATGTTTTGGAATTTCACCTCTACCCATTCCTAATTATGAATATACACTTTCTATAATCGAATCGGAGCCGACTTTTATCACAAGTAGCATCATGGGTATTTTTTGGGGGGATATCGACTGGAATACTCCAGAGAGACGTCAGAATATCAGAAATAAAACAAGCACACTTGAAAATTATATTGCCGACATTACCGCTATCCACCAATGGCTTACAGAATTTTCTAAAAACCTATATCCCCTTCCCTTCCCAAAATATGCACATATAAGGCCAACCGTCAAATTCCATCTGACCCAGATTGCTTGTAATCAATATTCAAGTAAAATTCAAGTTAGCAACTAAAATTCAAGAAAATCGAACATCTGCGTCATGAAGTATCGTGTCCCCCCTCCACCCCCCTCAATGTTTTGTTCACTCGGTAAAAAAAGAAGTCGGTAAAATTGTGACGCTTTTTCTGGTGATTTTTCCGACGCCGCTCAAATTCTTCGTTCACTTCAATAAATACCAAGAAAATCTGACTTGTCATATACAGTAATTTTAAGCTTGATGGGTAAACCTAGCAGTTTTACCGACTTTTGCCGTGATTTTACAGATGGTGCCACAGTTTTCTATTGGGTTAAATAAACGTCACTAAACCAGTGACATGATATGTACTGATCTTGGAATTTCCATTGGTAAATACAGCGGTTTTACCGACAGTGCAGCGATTTTACGTATTGTATTTCAAATGGACATGGTGCTAATTTTTGACGAAAACAGTCGGTAAAAATGACCATCCAGTCGGTAAAATATCTTGCCCCCCCTCCAAACATTTTGGCTAGTGACGACCCTGGTCTCAGCTCGACAAAAAAGATGATTTTATTGGTATTCCACATTACAAAAAAATCTCAATTATAGCCTATTTTAAAAGAGAAGCCTTGAGGCTGCATTCGAAGACGTTTGCACCCTGGCACAGAACGACACACAATTATTTAGAAGACGAATACATCTTGTTCCAATTTAAAAAGTATATTGTGAAAATAGGCATATTATTCAGTATGCATATAAATAAATAATAATAAATGGGTATATAAATAAATAACATAATGAATGGACATATAGTAGGCCATTGATAGCAAGCCATCGATAGCAAGCAATTGATTGATCTTTCGAAAAGCCGGTTGCTGTGTGTGGAAACGGAGATATCCATTTTAAACTAAGCGATTATGTTGAATATTGGGTAAAAGAAATTACTATGTTAAATGAGCTTAAAACGTGAAAAATAACCGAAAGAAACAGGATAATCTGATAATGCAACATGAAACATGATAATGCAAATATACTACGTATTATAAAGTAAACATTGTATTGCTTTCACATTTGTTTGCATATATTATAGACCTATGAGACATCATTAGGGGGGAGGCTGGAGATGAATTGTCAAAAACGTCAACAAAACTAAAAAACTAGCATAAAATTAGTAGCCTATGCTTTTTATTTAACAGAAGGAAAAATTTTGGCAGCGTCCGTACATTCACAAAACAAATAGTTAAAAGCGCTACATTTACCAATCTAGATTGAGGTTTCATTAGATGCTATATCCGTATTTTTATGTCTTTTAGCCGAATGAAAAACTGTAGCACACACCGTAAAATTACTGCACGAGTCGGTAAAACTGCTGCATTTATCGGCTGAGATAGATATCTCGGTATATGTCATGTCAATATCTTCATGCTCTTGATTAAATCAAATGGAAAATTGTGGTACCATCCGTAAAATTACGGTAGGAGTCGGTAATATTGCTGCGTATACCTACAAAGTTCAAGATATCTGTGGATGACATGTTAGTATTTTCTTGGTTTTTGTGTAACGGAACAGAAAATTTTGCGGCGTCGGAAAATCTTAGCCCTTCAGGCCAGAATTTTACCGACTCATATTTTTTACCGAGTAGCAAAAAATATGGGGGGAATACTCCCACCCCCCCATATATAAAGGCAATGGGAATGACATGGGTGGATTTCTGTGTGTGTGAAGAGGTTCCAGAGCGAAAACTTAACCGCAAAAGTGGTAACATTTGTCCAGCTGATTCGGCACTGCAGAACTCCAGGACAAAACTAATTATTCTTTCATGACCTATGGATTTGGTCAGATCGAGTCATTATGGAATGCGAAGGATTTTAGCAGCGAAGTAGTTCACACGATCAGGGATATCATTCACTCAGTCAGGGGAAACGGGAACTTATTTAAAGCTGTTGTCCAGATTCAAGAATTCGGTAAATGCTTTAGCAAAAGCTTATAGCCTTGCGTGTGGATCTTACACAACAGTTTCCTCGTTTATTTTTAGGAAAAGGATTGAAATTCTCTTAGACAATGGTAAAGTTTTTTTTTCAATTTCCGCCAATTATTTGGAAGAAGCATGTTGAGGTGTAATAGCAAATTTTTCCCCCCTTCTGAATCCCAGATTCCATAATACTACTAACTGCAGCTTGACGTGCTTTAATAAAAAATTTCGTTTTTACTCTTTGAGAGTAGTCTTCGCTTGTGTGCCATTCGTTTTGCTGGGATAATCTTTTCATATTGAATTTGGACCCAAGGTCTTTCCTTCCTGGGCACTTGGATCTGCTTTGATCGAATATAGCTTGTGACAGTGTTGGCCATGGCCTGCAGACACTTTTCTCCAGCTTTCTCGAAACTGTCGGAAAGGAAGGTACTCCATTGAGGGAGAAGGAGGTTCGTTCGTTAAGCGATCCCAATCTCCTCTTTTGTAGCTGGATTTGTAGCTTGTACTTAATTAACGGGTTATATCTTTTTGGGCAATGGTAAGCCTCAAGCTCAACATGTTGTTCAAGTCCATGTGAAAGAAACAGGTCACACAGGTCTACTCCTGCTTATTAGTATTTCTGTTACAAAGCCATGTGATATGATGAACGTTACAGTCTCCAGGGGGATGACGACAGACTTAGCGTATCTACCCCATATTTAATAAAGGAAGATATCAAGGTAGCTAGTAATCTAACTACTTGAAGATTTATTTATAGTCCCAATGATCGTGGACCCCTTTTGGAAGGGTCATTCTAGCCGATAAACCTTTTTTTTGACACCGAGTAAGGGATATTCAAATATACATTTGGTGTATTGCTATGTAAGTTAATGAAGACATTTTTTCCTTCGTATTTTGTGCCCACGGTGCGCACTTAGTCTCGCCTGTGGAGCATGGACCTCTGTATTGCAGCTTCATAATACTGCGTCTTGTGGTACTGCATCTTTTCCTCTGTATTTTGTGCCCTGGGTGCGCGCTTAGTCTTGCTTGTGGAGCATTGACCTCCCTAAGGCAACTTCACATTACTGCGTCTTGTGGTAGAAACATGTCTCAGTAATGCACGTAATACGTGTTCTGAACGTTCCAACCAAATATTGCAACTCGTCAAACTTATCTACAAGACGACGTACAATACATTGGGCTACCGTATCAGCTTCAATGGTCCTTGAACTTGCCAAAAATATGCCTAAGGGGTCAATTTGGTTTTTGGCTCATTTTACTGATTTTCAACCTTGGAATTGACATCTAGTCAGGTGGATATCCTAATAACGACCAAGGGACTCCAATAGCGAATTTATAAGAGAGAAAGTTGCCAATTCCCCTTTCTTCATCCATGACCTTCAATTCCATTGACCTTCCATTGACCTTTAACCTCTTTTAACGTTATTAACCACAATATCTTAGTTGAGATACTAGTAACTGATTTCAATATTGATTCTTTCCTGGTTAAGTTGGGTGCCCCCTTTTTATCAAATAGATCACAAGTAGTCAAATATCAGAATCATTATTCCAGTCCCCTCCCTGTTCACAACGGAGTATCCCAAGATACTCTCCTGGGTCCCCTCATTTTTTTATTATAATAAACAGCCTCAATATGGAATTTCCCGACCGATGGAAGTTTGTGAATGGCCCAGTGGCTGTTGAAACTTGCTACCGAAACTTAGTAGGCAACCCTATGAGTATCCTCAATGATATTGCAGTTGATGCCGCGATCATAGACATGAGAGTAAATCCCTCTAAACCTATGATAATGCCAATATGTTTCCTTAAAGTTCTATTCCTTTTTCTCAACTCTATCCCCTCCCAGATATCCCTGTGTCTTTCTTTAAATTACTCGGGGTTACACCTTCCTCTAATTTAAAGTGGGATATCCATGTTAAAGATATTGTCCATAAAGCTAAGGCGTCTATGTCTCTCCTTAAGAACTTAAATAAATTTAATGTCACCCTTCCAATTCTTCAAATATCTATACTTACTTTGTCCGCCCGCATCTTGAGTATGGTTGTCCAGTTCGGCATCCTGGCATCTCCCGTAATAAATAAGAAAAAATTAAACCCATTCAAAAAAAAGCAGAGAGAATAATTTTAAAGAAGCTAAGGTCAACTCGCTTTTTTTAAAAAAGACCAAGCTGGAACTCTTGACCACAGGAGAGGAACGTTGTGCCTCTGTTTTCCAAAAAAATGCACTACTAAGCCTTTACGCGGAAAACACTTTCCTCATAAAATACTCTCCATTCAGACACCGCCTGCCACGTTCTGTTTCTGAGCCCGTTCTTATCTCGTCCCCTATGCGTTGCTTTACCTCCAAGTATGAAAAAAACTTTGTCTCCTTTATTACCAATAAAGTAAACCACTAGTTTTCTTCTTTTTTCGTTGGTACTGGTGATGCCCAATGTTTATATTCGTTTGATTCTTTCGTTCCTTCTCTTTGTTTATATGTTCTCTTTCAAACATTTTTAGCAATAAATTTATCTCACTCCTATCTTGTTCTGCTTTAGTTTTTACCTTTTTAAGTTTCTGATATTTTTCCTATAATTTTTTTTTGCCAATGAATAGCTTTGCCTGTTTGATTTTGTTGTTTTTGGTATTGTTTTGCCAGTTTCTTAGTTGTTGTGCTCTTTTTATGATTCTTTTTTTTTGATTTTATGACTCCGAAATGCGAATTCGGTCCTTCAGGGCTTGTGATAGACATTTTCCGAAAATAAATATCGTATCTTATACCAATTTTCTACCATTGAGGTGTTGCCCTGGCGTAGGTGACACCTATGCAAAGAATGAAGTGGTATATTTTGTAGAAACCTGCTAACTAGATTCACGAAGAATTGGGAATTGTATTCTTTCAAAACTAGTTTGGTATGAACCTTTCATCACTCCTCTTTAAACTCCCCATTAAATTAAACACCTTTCTCTACCTGATGGAAAGTGATCGTCACCCATTTTGTGTCTCTTCTGTACATTGTGGTTTATTAGTATATTTTCTCCTCTACAGTATTTACTATTGTTCATTGTCCAAGTCAACAGGACAATCACTGTAATTTTTCAATCAACTGGTGTGAGACTTTTCATGGACCCAAGGGAAGGATGCCTCAGAAAAGGAAGGAAAAAGTGTTAGCTCTTGATAAACTGTAGCTTATAGCTAGCTAAAAAACGCAAGTAGCCCTATCATATCTGCTTTGATTGATAAATATGGAGAAATGTACTGTCCTAGTGTATTTCACCACTAATTAATCGCGTGGTGTTTTTTCGATTATTTTTCGAAAAGAAAACTCGAATCGTTTTTGCCTTCCGGCATTGGAAAATGATCATTTTCATTATCAAAAAAGAAAAGGAAGATAGCCTAAATCTTCAGGTTATCCAGGAAAAAATCCAGTAATTTTAGAAATATTAGAAGTATATCTTCTGCTTGATGAAGTAAATGAGGCTCAACAAAGCTAGAATTAAACTTTAGTTCCTACATTTTATGCTACCAAGAGTTGCAGTTGATGCTTGGCTTGAACTTCCTTATGGCAAGAACACCCCTTAAGATCAGTCTAGAGGGCGAATATTTAAAGTTTTTCACTTTTTTTAGTTTGAGTGCGGTCAAACTAATTGAGTTTGTTGAGAAGGAAACACTATAAAATTCTGTAAACAATTGTTGAAAGTCTTTAAGTACCTGCAGTAGACCAACTTATGTCATCCCTAGAAGCAGTTCACTTTACTTTGCCCTTCCTGCTAATGTGCCAAAATATGGCTTAAATTATACATTTCTCATGAAGTATTGACAGATAGGCCTATGAAGTATTGCTAATATTTTGTCTCCTGAAGCTAGTGTTTTAAAATTACAATGAATTAAAAATGTGTTAAGTAAAATTGGTAAAATAAGGTAAACCCTAGGAAATTTAGGGTAAAATTGGTGTTTTAGAGTTTCCCTGTTGCTACAAAACCAGTTGAGCATTTCTTTTTCACTTAAAGACTTTAATGATTTTTTTTTCATGATTCTGATTTTCCTAAGCTTAAGAAAGGTTGCCTAACACCCCTTGATCTAGAGTTTCATCAATTTAATTAGCTGTCTAGTTATCCCTTTTAAAGATCTTATGCCATTGATAATATCTCAGTAATTGGATAGCTCCTGATTTTTTATGTCAATTTAGGCTATAGGCTATATAAAAAGGGAAAAAATACCATTATTTGGGAGTAGAATTATATTAATAATTTTTCTACATTTAAACCAAAGAAATGTGCCCTCTACAGAAAGAAGGAGTAGATGTAGGTACTTCAAAATACCTTCCCAGGACATACTTTTGTCACAAGACCCACCCTTGAAAGTTTTGTTTTCCAAATCTAACCTCTTTCAAAGATAGCAAAAAGTAGCTAAACTTGAATTTTACTAAGTGGTACCCTAACAGCCTTGCTTGTTTAATAGCTGGTTTTAGCCAAATTCCTTATGTTCTGTGCTTGTTATTTTTCATTTATTGATAAAAGGGCTAATACAAGTAAAAAAGTCCCCTTTCCCCAAACAAAAGTCTGGATATGGCCCTTAAGATTATATATCAATTTTACCTCCATCCTCCCATTTTCTCTTCCCTAGAGCTAACTCTGTATTTATATGAAAATTCTTTACAACTGCAGAAACACAAGGGCCATTAAACTTGAATAATAATTTCTTTTAAGCTTGAATAAATATTAATACATTTGACCCTTATGGGTTATTACTAAATATAATGCAACTCCATTGCTCCTGACTTAAACAGGAGTATAGATATTCCAATTTCCCTTCTGTTGAAAATATGGAATTACCCAAGGGGAAAATAAGGGGGAATTTTTCACATGGCAGAAGAGAATATTCTGTTAGAAGTACTTTCAGGGAAGGGGGGTAAACACTGGCTCTCAGGGAAAAGACAGCATGAATAAAAGATTTCTCTTAAGATATGCAATGTAAAATAAAAATGAAAACATTGATTCTACTTTTGCCCTCCTCATTGTTGAAAATTCAGATCATGTATTTCTTTTTGATTTGGCAACTTCAACATTTGCAGCAAAGGGCTTTACACATTCTTTTAGGAAGGCAATTGAATAAAAAAAAATCCATAAATCAATGTTGTCCCACATATATCACTAAAGGATGTAAAGTGTCAACCAAATCTAGAGTAGTTAGAAGTTGGTCTTTAGAGAATGCAGGCCCTATATGACTTATGCAGGGAAGGAATTCTAATTCTTGCACTCTGCTTAGAATAGAGATACTTCAATTTGACTTTTGTCAAGTATTTTATTTATTTATTAATACAGAGCTACAGTGGTAAGTAAAAGTTGGTTATTCCTATAATTAAATTCCACAAAAAATAACAGTATAAAGACAAATATACTAATAAAAAAAGAAAGAAAAACATACTTAATTTTGTAGGAACATGGAAAAATCAGGGCTACTTTCTTTTTCATCCAAGTTTTTAAAACAAACTTTCAGAACTTAGAAGACTTAGATTCTGTCTCTTTTGTTGCTGTTGTTAGCTAAGCAGAAAGTCTTTAATTCAGAATTTTTCCTAATCCAAGAAGTCTAGAAGCTTGGTCCCTAGGCTGGAGATCTTTGCTCCCATAAGTTAGTCTGTGATTATATTCTTGCTTCTGGTGCTTCTATGTTGGTAGAGACAACCCCCAGATTTTTATTAAACTTCTAATCTGTGTCTTTTGTTCAAGAGGTGCCAATTTATAAGATATGACAGGAACATCATAATGCAACCTTTAGCCTGTCCTTCAAATTAATTAAAAACAAACTTACAAAAAAGAACTTTTTAAAAGAAAAGTAAAGGCATTGTAACCTTATGGTATTAATGGTAACCTTAGGATCAGTAGAAGCAAATTTCTATAGTAATTTAAACTGAAAGCAACCAGAAATTACTATTAAAGAATAAATAAAACCCAAAATGAGCAGAAATTAAATAAACAATCTTAGCAAACAAGCATACAACAGGTACTAATGTAAATGAATAAATAAATCTTAAAACCAGTAAAACACAAATTGAGCTTTAAGTGAACAAAAATCACAACAAAGAAGAGTTTGGCTATTGCCCCCTTCTCTAACTGTAAAGCCTAATGCATGATCAGTGCTTTCCAAAAAATGAATTATATTACAAATGTTTTATTTTATACTTTTTACAACATTGAAAATAAAAATAACAGTGAAATAAAATCTCGAACTGATGAGCTTTCAGCAATTAATGTAAAAATTTATCAAATATAAAGCTTAGTTTTATTAGTTCTTTCTAAGACTGTTAAAGACACATAGTTTTTACTACAATTAAGAGTTTTGCAGTTGTCTCCTCCCCTAACTGTAAAGTCTAAAGGCTACTGTGTTGTTGACGCTTTGCTGAAAACAAATTATATTACAAACATTTTCTTTTGCGTTTCTTAAAATATTAAAATAAAAGTTACAATGAAATAAAATCTTGAACTGAAGAGCTTTCAGCAACTAATATCATTATATATCAAATATTAAGTTAATTTTATTAGTGCCTTCCAAGACTGTTCAAGACACATATAGTTTTCAGTAAGGCACCAATGACACAATATGCTTTAGATTCTTAAAGCTAAGGAAGGGGGCAGTAGCCAAACTCTTGTTTGTAGTGTTTTTTGTTTGTTTTAAGCTTGAGTTGTATATTAAGTTTAAGTTTTAATTGCTGTAAGATTTATTTATTTATCTATATTAGTACCTGTTTTATGTTTGTTATGATTGTTTATTTAATTTCTGTTCATTTTGGGCTTCCTTTATACTTTAACAGTAATTTCTGGTTGCTTTGAGTTTGAATTACTATAGAAATTTGTTTCTGCTGATCTTAAGGTTAATATTGCCTTTGTTTTTCTTTGACAAACTTCTTTTTTGGAAATTTTTTTGCAATTAACTTTTTTTCATCTTTGATTGCCAAAGTTTCAAGTTTTTTAACATACCCATTTCAAAATATTGTTTTTTTCTGCATGAAAGTTTCATCAGAGTATCAAAACTAGTATTAAAGTAATGATATTGAAGCAGCAAAGCAAGAAAGTATCAAAATAACAACAAGCAAATTGCATATCTGACAGTCCTTACTCTGTTATTCAGAGTTACTTTGTGGATCAGTAGATCAGAGTAAACAAATTATCAAAGTAACAATAAGCAACATGCTTAACATACAGCCTTTACCCCATGGCTAGGAGGTGCTTTCAACCCTGGAAGCATAGTTATTTGGCATTTGGACTATTTTGAACAAAATAGCTATCTCAGGATTTTGACCAGATGTATTTGGGGAAGAGGAGGTGGGGAGGGGGGCTGGTTGCTCTTTATTACTTTTGAATCTAAAAGAAGGAACAATAATTTTCAATTTCCAATTAAATGATCCTCCTCCAAAGTTTATATGACCTTTCCTCACAGAAAAATCTTATTTATAACAATGGGCAACTAGCATAACTTATAGCCCTTGCCCTAAGACTTGGGGGATATAAAGCCTAGAACCATAGTTATGTGACATTTGGACTATTTTGAAGCACTTATAAATGGAACTAGAACATTCAATTTCTAATCAAATGAGCCATCTCCAAAGTTTATACAACCACTCCCTCCATAAAAGCGTTATTTGCCCTTCGAGCATAACTTACAAACATTGCTTATGGGCTGTGGGAGTTGTTTCAAACCTGGAGGCATTGCTATATGATCTTTTGACTATTTTGAACAAAATGACTATCTCAAAATTTTGATTTGATGCATTTGTGGAAAAGAGGGCATAGGAGGGGGGGGGGGCGCTAGTTTTCCCCTATTCTTTTTGATGCTTAAGAAGGGAACTAGAACTTTCAATTTCCAATCAAACGAGCT
The DNA here is from genome assembly GCF_032884065.1 of Artemia franciscana. Lineage (NCBI taxonomy): Eukaryota > Metazoa > Arthropoda > Branchiopoda > Anostraca > Artemiidae > Artemia > Artemia franciscana. The sequence continues at coordinate 17,529,364 of NC_088878.1, forward strand.
TCCTCCATGGTATGTACAATCGCCTCTTTCATAAAAACCTTATATGCCGCCAACTTATAACTTATAATCATTACCCCAGGACTCAGGGGGGGGGGGGGTGTCAATCCTGGAGGTACTGTCACATAATCTTTTCACTATTTTGAACAAAATGGCTATCTCAAAATTTTGATTGAAAAAGCTTTAGAGCTTGGTCCCCTGGCTGGAGATCTTAGCTCTCATAAGCTGCTCTCTGATTGGAATAATTCTTCTACTGCTTTGTGCTGGTAGAGAAAGTCTCTGAGTTATTATTGAGTTTCTAATCTTTTTATTTTCTCTACAAAGATGCTGGTTTTCTTCCTCAGTCTTTTGTAACTTCTCCCAAAGTGCCCTTACTAATGGGTTCTCTATCTGCAGTGTTGCAGTGCTCTGCGTAGCAGTATCATCTTCAAAATCTTGCATCTGTTGAGTCTGTTCACAACATTCAGTGTTTTTAAATTATACTCTCTCATAAGTAATTGCTACTTTAGGTTTTGTCTTGGTGTCTCACATGACTTTACATTAATGATGGCTGGTATAATGTTCACAGCCTCATTCGTTCTTCAGTTTCTATGATTTCAATTTTCCAATTGTGATAAAAGATTCAATGCAAAGCATTTTCTTAGCTGCATGGCTTCCAAATTTTATTTTGTTAAGACTGGAAGTTGTTAAGACTTTGTGAATACATTATGAGAATTGTTTCAATTTCTATGCGAAAAAAAATTTGTACTAAAGGGCCAGGTAATTGTTATGATGAAATATAAATGAACATTCTTAAGCATTGGAATTAGCACAGATAGCATTTAGGCAGAAGCTTAAATTTAGGTTACATTTTTTTTTCTTGCTATAACTTTAATATTATTTATTTATTTCCTTCAAAATCGAGTATATAAAATACATAAATGAAATTGCAAAAGAAAAAAGAAATGCTTCAACAAACGAAACATGAAATTGATTTAAAATGGGCTTAATGACATAACTGATTATAATACATATAAAAAAAAGCAACAACAAACTATAAAATATTTTTTTTTAACTTTTAAAACGGAAAAGGTTTTAATGCAAGTCAGAAAATTTTCAGACTAATGATAAAAATTACCTTATGATAAATAAAGATTGTGATTAAAATATAATTTTAATCCCATTTCTAAATCTTTAATTTTAAATCTTCAAAATAATTCAGTACTACTAAAACAAATTAGAAAACCAAGAAAAAATTTACATTATTTAAAACAGCAAGCATGAATTGAAGACAAATTGCAGATTTTAAAATCTCAATAAAGTAGGCCATAATAGAGAACCTGCGATATGGCAACTGAATTCAAAAAGAGAACCTAAAATATCACGATGATAGATACCACAAAGCCGCATTATTGAGCCAAATGCCTCTCTAATTTTTTCCTGAAATTTTATCCTTTGATAAGATGTGAAATCTCGTCTTGTTTTAAGTTAAAATTTTAGTTTCAGCATGAAGTCATAAAAAGGCTTTAGACCTTCATTTGCAAGTATTGGCAGTATTGGCAATGGGCAGTATGCATCAAGAGGAAGATGTGTTATTTGATGAAGTTTATAACGTACAGGATATTATATCCAGGTGTGTTTTTCTAGACTTTTTACGAAAAAAAAGAGTTAAAAGAAAGTTTTTCAGCGTTTTAACTTTTCATTCCCAGAGTGATTTGTCATATTTTCAATGCATTTCTAGCTACATTCAAATTGTACAGTGAAGTGAAGTGCCAGATCTACTAGCTTTCAAGAGTCTCAATACACAGGTCTCAGGTTTTCAGTGTGTAGTAGTAGTTTGCCTTTGTGAATCGACCTGTAATTATGAAGCAGTGTAATAGCCAGATTGTAAAAGAGGTTAAAAACCCTTTTTGATGTATGGACTACTACCTTCGGAAGAAATTTTCAAAGAAAAGTAAAAATCAGTGTTAAAACCTAAAATACACAAAAAAACTCAAACTTAAATCAAACTGACATTCCGAATAAGTGAAATAATCAATAATGAATAAAAAATCATGAATAAATCAATGAAACCTAAAGAAACAGAAATTAACTAAATTGAACAAAAAAAAAGAACAGAACTCCCTTCTATACCTAGTCATGAATTCGATTGTTTTTTTGTTTTTTTTTACCAAGTCAGAACTAAGCTTGTTATCATACCGAGTGAAAACTTGGTTTGTTTTCACACTGAGTTAGTCTATGAAAATATTGTCAAGTTTCATTGACTGCACTTATTTCGTTTTGTATCAACTCTGGACTTATCTCCTTCCTACATTGAATTGCTCGTTTTTTTTACCAAGTCATTCTGTAACAATGGCATTCAATTCTGCAGCTTAGGCTTAGCTTTTTTTTACACTAAGCTGGAATTGAGTTTGTTGTTTAACAGAGTCAGTCCACACTATTGCGGTGACATTCCAAATTCTGGACATCGTGTGTTCTGTACCGATTTAGCATTCAGCAAGTCTGCAGACTTCTATATCATGGACTTAAAATTCACTCTACAACAATAGTGGGAAAGGCTGGGAATTGGGTCATTGTTGCACCAGGTCAAAATACATCTCATTCTTCAAACAATTTAGTTTGTTATTTCACGAAGTCAGTCAACAATAATTTAGTGACATTTCACAGTTTGGACTTTGCGCTTTATACCAATTTAGCATTCAACAATGCTGAAGATATCTATATTATGGACAGCAATAGCTTGAAAGCCCGAGAATCAGCTCGTTGTTGAAACTGGTCAAGATTTATCTCATTCTTTCTACAACTCAGTCCGCAGCAATGTTATAAAATTCTTCTACTTGCACTTAGGTAGTTTAAGCACCAATCTGGTCTTCAGCAATGAAGGGAAGTTACTTAGATTAGACTTGGCTTGTTTTTGCGCAGCGGGACTTCTCTGGCTCTTTGCATTCAGTCAGGACTTGTCTTGTTCTTAAGCGGCGAACTTTTGTCTTCCTACCTATACATAAATAGTGTTCAGATTTACTTGAAAGTTTTTGGGAAGTACTTTGGGACAATAAGGCAGAGTGGATTGGTTTTCAGAGGACTTCAAAGGTCCAGAGCTACAATTTATGTTCCATGTGGAAGTGCCTAGATCCATGTGAAATTTGATAGGCAGATACCCATAGCCAAGGAAGCATTTGGCCAAAAATTCCGAACTACTGACCCTCACAGTCCTGGCGCTAGTAGGCTTCAAAGTTTAGTACCAACTTTTGAAATTTTGATGGCTCCTAGCACAGAGACTGTAAGAAATAGCCGTCTTAAATATCCTGTGGACTATCTTCTTGGAAAATGATGTGTGGTTACTGAATACAAATTGGATCTAGACACTAGCGCAGAAGATACTACTACTAACTGCTAACAACTTATTATACCACCAAGCCGTCAAAGGCCAACACAGCTACGCACGCTCCACCATCTCAATATATTCAAATCCATCTTCTTTACACCCTCCCACCAAGTTCCCGTTTCATTTAAATCTTTCTTTATGACATCCTCCCGCCCCAGACGAAAACGACCTGCTTTCTGTTTAGTCCTAGATGGTTGGGCGAAAAGAACAATACTCGGAAATTTGTCATCCTTCATCCACAGAACATGCCCTAACCATCTCAATTTTTCTTTCATTATAGCGCTAGAAAGCAGAATTGAACCATATTTTTGTACAGCCTAACGTATGAAATAAGGTCATTCAGCCGTGTACCCAGAACAATCCATTGGGAATTTCTCTGGAAAAAATCTAGTAAATCTTCATCCGCTTTTCAGAACACCCATGCTTCAGAGCCATATTTGATCACTGTACCTTCCAGTGTTCTAATCTTGGTTTGCAGAGTTATTTTCCTATTCTTCCAAACCTTTTTTTTAACTGTAAAAAAAACACGCTGAGCTTGGCCATTCTACTTTTAGCATCTTCGCTGCTCCCATATTCTTTACTAATAATGCTACCAAGGTAAATGAAGCTGTCCACCTGATCAATCGTTTCGTTACCCAACGTTACCTTTTCATCTTCACTTATTCCTAGCCTTAGTGACGTAGTCTTCTTAACATTAATTTTCAAACCTTTTCTAGCACCCTGAACTCGCGAAACCTCTAAAAATTCATTTATTTTGCTCACACTTTCATCTAGGATGCCGAAATCATCAGCATAATCTAAGTCCAGGAGAGACTTTATTCCCTATTTGATTCCGTGTTCTCTCATCGCCTTTTCTGTGCTCCTTAAGACAAAGTCCATCAAAATGATCCATATAAAAAGGGATAGAATACAACCCTGCTTAACTCCTGAATTAATAGAAAACCAAATGCTAACCTCATTTCCTACCTTAATCGCAGCAATGTTATTCTCGTACTAGCACTAGCACTAATCACTTTAATGTATTTGTCTTGTATACCATACAAGGATAAGACTTTTGCTAAAGCTCTTGTATCAACAGAATCGAACACTGGCTCATAATATATAAAACTAAGGACCAAAGGTGTTTGACAACTAAGGTACTTCCCAGTTATTAACCTAAGAGGGAAAATTTGGTCGACACATTCTCTACCTTTTCTTAAACTGCACTGTTCTTCTCTTAAAACTTTTTTCTTTTGCATCTCTCTGTCTAAAAAGTATCATATTACTAAGTAATTTGCTACCTACAGAAACCAGACTAATGCCTCGATAATTACAACACTCACTCTTATCACCTTTTTTATACAGTGGTTTAATTAAGGTTTTCCTAAAATCTTTAGGTACTTCCCCTTTTTCAAAAATCATATTCATAATCTTCAGCAACTTATTTCTAACCTCAGAGCCACCATATTCAGTAAACGAATACCGCACTATCAGCACCTGGAGCCTTATTATTTTTTAATCCTTATAGCACTGTCACTAACTCTTCCTCACAAAAGATCTTCCTTCACATCCAAAGTATCACAAACTTTTTCATTTTCCTCTGTATCTTTTCCTGCAACTGTATCTCGGTTTAGCACATTATCAAAATGTTTTACCCATCTCTCTTTAACTCTTTCCTTGTGGCCTGGTTCCTATCTTTTACGGATCTCTCAATTGATCAACATGCCAGCATAATATTTTACTATTATGTCGTCTAGCTGCATCTTCCAGATCCTCGTCAATTTTATCCATAGCCTCCACTTCACACATCCTTAGCTCATATTTTAATGCTTTCTCCACTTTCTTTACATTCCCTTTGTTTTCATATGACCCATCACTCAGATAATTCTTGTACAAACCCCTTCTCCTCTATTAAACATAAAGCCTTTTCACTAATATTCCTAGCTGCAGTCTCAACTTTCTTCCCTAAGACACCATCTGCAACTTCACACTTTGTTTTTCTAAAATTATTCCAGCCATCTTCCACATTGTCAAATTTTAAACTCTTAAGTTTAGGATTCAACTGGTTCTGGGAAATTTCTATCAAGTTCTTATCCTGGAGTCTACCAACGTCATAACTTCTCGAGAGGTAGTTGCCCTTCTAAAATTACTGCTTTAAATTAACCCTAGACACTACTAGATGTTGATCTTTACTTTTAACATCAGTAACAGAACTCCTATCAACTATGTTGAACAGAATGGCTATTCCCCTCCCTCAAGATGTTGAAAACACCTTCTTTTTTTTTGGGGGGGGGGGGTTAATGCATTTTCATTCATTCTTCTCAAACTTTGAAAAATCTGTTTTACCCTTCTCCCCCAAATTCTCATGAATTTAAGCTACTAGCTTAGAATGACTAGAACTAGATCCACAACAACTACCTTAGTTCTATTAGTCACAAGTCAATTTACGAAACTTATTAAGGAATCTTGAAGGAAAAGCATATAACATGGAGAATTATAAAATTTAGGCTTAGAGTTTTTACCTTGGGGATTATGATTAGGCTCTTTTTATGCTTCCTGCCCTGAATTGGCACCTTAACTAGGATTTTCTAGTGCCATTTAGCACTTTATAATGACGTTACTAAATTATTTTTATAAAAAGGCTTAGATATAAAATTTAGCTTTCTAGTTGACCCTTCTTATTACAAAAAAATGCAAATAGAAAGCTCATGAGGTGCTTAATTATTGTAACTTAAAAGTCTGAAATTTTAAACGAAAATCACCACCCGCCCCTAATAAGATTTATTAATTTAGAAATTTTTAACCTCATTAAGATCGTAGTTGTATTAACAGCTTCTGCTGGGGATGGGGGCAAATCCCCTGGACCAAGAGCAAGATATATTTTTTTTAATTTTTTTACGCGAAAACTTGTATTATATTTTTTTTTATTTGACTTGTTGTCGAATATTTTTATTTTACAATTTTCACCAACTATTTTCCAAAAAAACTCCTAAAAAGTTAGAAAGGATCAATAATAAGAAGAGAGGTGGAAAGGATCAGGCGAAGATAGGTAGAACTTAAAATTGGTGCAGATTTATGAAAATCCACCTTTGTCCTATTAAGTATCCAAAATAACTATCATATGTCTATCAAGTAAACCAAAGAACTCCTTAGTGCAAATGTCGAAGAAAGAGTTTGCAGACGTAAAATTAATTTTTGTCTTGTCTCATTGGTAATTGTTTTCTTCTTCGAAAATTTAAGATGTTTAATTTGTCTCTGAGGAAAACAGTGTAAAAGCTTTGCTCGAAGAGTTTTGTAGAGAATACTGTCCAGTACTATAACAAGTAATTTATATTTTTACTTAAGTATTAGATATCAAGTACTTCTATAATTTTTACTTAAGTATCAAGTACCAAGTACATGAACAAAAATGTACTGAAATAGTATTTGCGATTTGATTACACAGTCTGTCCTTGGAAAGTACTTTTCTATGTGCTTTATAGAACTGATAGATAAGGAAAAGCTGAATTTTATTAATAAAGACTGAATAATATAATAAGTAATTCTTTACCTCTTTGACAATAATATGTAGTCACTAAAATTCACATCTTTAAATCTAAAACAATGATACAACAAACCACTCGGGATTTGGTTGATGTTGATACATGTGTTCTTCTTCCTGATTAAGAACTGGCCATTTGATTTGATCATTGCTAAGCACTGAAATATACAATCTCCCAACAAATTTGTCAAATGAGAAAGAATGGAATATCCTATGGAGAAACGCCTTTCAACAGGGTCTCAAGGGACAAAAGACATTTGTACTCTCTGAGATTTGGCAGACCTGAGGCAGTCCTTAAAATTTGCCACCCAAGAACAGGGCTTTGAAATCGGTCACTTTACCACCGGCTTCAACTCAAGGCTCTGACTCCTGAAACTTTAAACATAAGTGCTCTGACTCCTAACGTTTTCTTCAAAGAAGTAAGAACTCTGAATCCAACATTCCTGCTAATTTACTGCAGAATTAATGAGAGAAAATGATATTAATGAGAAAAATGTAGATAAGTAATATTGTAGGCTAATTATAGTGCATAATTAACCTACAAATATTAATTTTGTTTATTATTGTGACTTTTTAGTAGTATTTAAGAATATTTCGTTTGACTCCAGCCTTTATGTGTATCCATAACTCTGGCTCTAACTCCGACTCCAAAGTGTCTTACATTATTTCTATTAGCCTCCGACTCCATTCAGCAAAAATTTTCTAAATCTCTTGAGTCCACGAATCTGACTTTTTTTTAAAAAAAGGGGGAGGATATACAGTGGCCCCTGTGCTCTCCAAAATTAATGCCATTTATAGCTGTATGGAGAAACATTATCGTAGTTCAATGTCTCAGCTATAATGAAGACTAAGCTAAGGAGACTTAATCTGTTCTCTTTACCAGGGGTCCATGTTCTGTTATTCGGAAATGTGTCCACAAAGAAACAGGAAAAACATTTGTCGTGAAAATCGTGGACGTTGCTAAGTTTACGTCAATGCCTGGCCTTAGCACTGAAGGTAAGAATTTTATGTCAGTCAATTCTCTTATTTGTTTTTCGCTGATTTATCTGTTTGTCGAAGCTTTTGAAGTATAACGGCAGGGAAGAGCTTTTTTGTTATGGTATTTTTTGGAGAATGGTCGACAAGCTTTATGTTTTCCTCGGCACATTGACTTTTTCTGCCATTTTCTAAAGTTGGATAAAAACCCATAGCTGAGGGAAGTCTGAGCTCCGTTTTTATTGTCTAGTACTTCATACTTGCCAATCCGACGGTCCAACTAACAGTCATATGACAAAATTTAATGTATCTTCGCCATTGCATTATGGTGTGTTTCTTTATCATACTCCATATTAAGAATTATGAGGATCTCCGTTTTATATTTTTTCAAGGAACATCTGTAAGCTCTCTTGCTGAAATTTTCCTATCCAATAGTGCAAGAAATAACATTTAAATCGTCTACTTTACTTCTCCCCTGTAGTCTAGGATTATTACCAGGATTTTCTGCTTTTATGTTGTAGATGTTTTGGCAAATAAAAACCATACTGCTCCAAAAGAATCATTATTTTGAGTGAAATGCAAACAACATTCAAGTTTTTAGGGTTTGAGAAGGGGAGGGTAGCCATAATTTGCGGTAGTTCTTTTTTTGTAAAACGTGATTTGTCTTGTGATTTTGTTTTGTTGCTGTATAGTTGTCGATGCTATGACAAAATAAAGAACAGACTCTTTAAATACAAGTCATACTTAGTAAAGTGCAAATGAGGTTCTGTTCTTCAGAAAGTTTAGGGGCAGTAGCTCTAGTCTAATTTGGGGTAATTTTTGTTCGTTTTAAAGTTGATTTGATTATTCATTGTGACTTCTGTTCGGTTTAGAAACATCTGTTCATTCGTAGCTCTATCTGTTATGTTTCTGTTGAATCTTCAACTTCAACTTCTTCAACTTTTTCTTCATTCTACTTAAAAAATACAAAAACAGTATTATGCTCAACAGAGAGCAGAGCTCGTAAGGCTGGGAGAGCGCAAAAATATAGAAAAAAACATCAACATCTCATCGTAATAATGATTCCAAAATTTAACATGGTAAAAGATAAACAAAATAGAAAAAACTTGTAAAAGAGAAGTAACAAGGATAAGTAAATAAATAAATATCGTGCAGGAGGGGCGTAAGAGGCCGTCCCAGACACCGGGACAGAAAAACAAAACATAAAAATAAGAAGATCAAATAATTTAATTTTCCATCATCAATGGTGAATAATCAAAAATTTAGCAAACAATCTTTAATATTTGCTTTTTTAAATTTAGTTGAGATTTTTGGGATGGATCAAACAGAATTTTATCATTCAGCTTATAAATGTTAGCAATGAAGGGTATTTGGTACCTAATCAAAAACCTTGACCTTTCAGAACTTACAAGTTCAAGTTCATTTTCAAGTTCATTTATTTATTAATTGCACATACATATATATATATATATATAAATGACATAGGCCTATGGGGAGACAAGCTTGAAAAACTAGGCCTAGACAAAGATAAAATAATAACACACTACAATACAAAGATAAACATGACGGCAAAGATACAATAACACAACAATAATATGAAAGTAGCAGCTAGCCCAGGGTCATTCAATACTATTGAAGAAATTAAAAATGTCCATGTTATTAAATATAAATTAATACTGGAAGATAGCTGAGAGGCCCATAATCACCCAGAGCAACGAATCATACAAAAACTTTGCCTTACTAAAAAGATACTTAATTAAAAATAATCCTGAACTAAATGAAATTTAAGTTTCCTTTTTATTAAATGGATACAGGAAAAATTATCAATAAGAGTCTTGTGAGCATCCCAGCACCGAGCTATTGACACAAACGGAGCGAGTTTAGATATCTCAGTATTATACTTGTCAGTGTAGATATCCTTTTTTTGTCGAGTGTTATAATTATGTAAATCTTGTGATTGGGAGAACAAACTTTGATGGAGGTAATATTGTACATCCCATTGGATGGAGGAATTCGGTACATCCCAGATCTCCGACAATCCGAACGAGGAAGTAAAATTAACAGAGATTTGTCATAGAAATAATTTTTAGAATTTTGGATTTGAAAATGCCATATGGAAGTATTTAATGCTCGTATATCATTTAAATCTAACAAATTTAAGAAGAGGAATAATGTTTTAATTTCTGAAACATTTTCAAGTTTTGAAGGTCGATGTAAGAAATTTCCAAGTATTCTTATTGCCCTATTTTGTAGTACCTGTAAGGGTTTTTATGCTTCCAAAATGTATTAAGATATACAACTGAGCAGTAATTCAAATAAGAAGTAATTAGAGAGTGGTAAATTATTTTTAAAATGGTAAAAGGAAAAATATTCTTCACACGATACGTTGACCCAATATTTTGAGCAAGTTTTAATCTTAAATACTCAATATGATTATGAAATGACAAAAGGGGATCAAGAAAAACTCCTAAATAACGATATGATTGGACCCTACAAATTTTTTGGTCACCAACCGGAAGCTCCTGACAAGAAATCTCTCGAGTGGCACGTTTTGAACGACCAAAAACCATAAAGTTAGTTTTTGTAAAATTTGGTACTAGATTATTGGAAACAAACCATCGATTTACTGAGATAACACTTATAGTCAGATTTTCGATCAATGTCAATGAATCCCTAGCTTTAACTGTTATAGCTGTATCATCTGCAAATAGAATTGCATGGCTAATACTCTCATACAAACCTCATGGAAGATCATTAACATAAAGCAAAAATAAAAGTGGACCTAATACTGAGCCTTGGGGGACACCAATATCAATAAGACTTTTTAAATTAGTCATTTTTCCACCGACATCTACTGTGATTTTGCGTCCGCACAGGTATGATTTAATAATTTGTAATCCTTTCCCTCTTATGCCGGAATTTATCATTTTGTTAAGAAGAATTTCATGATTTAAAGTGTCAAATGCTTTTTTTATATCATAGAAAACAGTAGCCACATGGAAATCATCATCTAAACAATCATTTATTTCTAATGAAAGAGCTGCAACTGCGTGCTGTGTCGAACGGTTTGCCCTAAATCCAAATTGATATTTAGTAAAGAAATTTATTTTATCTAAATAGCTAGAAATCCTTTCTTTTAAAATTTTTTCAAACACTTTAGATAATGGTGATAAAATTGCAATTGGACGATAATTACTTACATCAGATTTATTTCCCTTGTTTATACACCGGAATTACTCGGGCAATTTTCCATCTACTAGGAAATATACCTGAATTGATACTCAAATTGAAAATGTGGACAAGTGGTTCAAAAATAACTCCGGCAATACTCTTTAACAAATTTGTTGATAATTCATCATATCCAACTGAATTACCGTTTTTTATATTTTTGATAATCTTATGGAATTCTGCAAAACTAACAGGGGCCAGAAATATGATCGTACATTCATTGGGGGGTAAATATTCTTTATGCGATTATGCAGGAATCTATTCCTGCTGAAACAATTGCTTGACCAACACCAGCAAAATAATCACTAAACATATTAGCAACATCTTGCGGTTCTCTAACTTCTATTTATATTAATTAATACCTCAGGATGTGATAACTTTTTATTTTTTCTAATTTTATCCTTAATTAAATTCCAAGTTTTTCGAGGAGAATCAGAATTTTTAAATGAATTTTCATAATACACTCTTTCATTTTCTCTAAAAATCCTTACTAACAGATTCTTATAATTTTTGAAACGTATTATATTTATTTCAGTGGGATACTCCATTTTAATTTTATATAAACGATTTTTTTCATTAATAGACCTCAAAAGCGACGCATTTACCCATGGTTTTCTTGGTGTTTGCCTATTTCCTTTCAGATTTCTATACGGGCAAAATTTATCAAGCTTTTCAGTCAATATATTATAAAGATTATCTAAGGATTGATCTGGATCCATTTCATCAATTACTGAACTCCACTCTACGTCACCGAGTGCTTCTTTTAATTTTAACAAATTTTTTTCCCCAAAGTCTCTTCGCTTTGTTGACTTATTTTCATTATATGGGAAATGTAACGAAAAATCAGCCATAAGTATGCAGTGATCGGATGAATCATTAGGAATGACATATGTATTAACAGCACTTTCAGGTGAAAAAATATTATCAATTAGTGAATATTACGTATCAGTTATTCTGGATGGTACAAGACATGCAGGATATAATCCATGAGATAGCGGACATTCTAAAAACCTCAAAGGGTTACTATCCAGTCTATTCTGATTAGCAGAAACAAGGTTCATTAAGTCAATATTAAAATCTCCCATAACTAGATAAGAAGTATTAAGACTAGCTAATTTATCCAAGAATTTTTCAAAACAATTCCTAAATTCTATCTGACTAGCTGACAGACTACGGTAAATAACTGCGATTAGAATCTCCTCATTATTTAGAAAAAACATTCAACAACACAAGATTCAAATAACATTTCAATATTCATTGGCAAAAAATCTAGTCTTGCACGGGCTGGTATGCAGCTTTTAATTGAAACACCAAGACCACCTTTCTGTTGCATACTCCTCCCAACATGAAACAATTGATAACCATCAACATGAACACTTTCAATTGAAAACTCATCTAAAAAAGTTTAGCATAAACCGAATATGTCCGTATCAGATGTCGATAGAAAAGTGTTAATTGTATCCCTTGCAGTCCTCCAGCCCCGAAAATTCCAAAACGATATCCTCCTTGTTCTAGAATTTTTCTTTGCCAATCCATTCAAAAATGAATATTGATTTTTTGGTATATCTAAAATGCTGCTATTATCTTCATTATCACTAGCTACAATATTTTGGAAAACTGAATGAAACAACGGAGAATCTCGCTCACATTCTTTTAACCTTGATGATGGAATTCCGTCACTACCTCTATCCATTATCAAATATTACCACCATGTCAAGAATAACCACACCACGACCCATGCGCCCAACAAACAAAAATAAAAAGTAACAGACACAGAAACAACTAAGAAAAGAAAAAAGAAATGTTTTCATTCTAAGGCAAATTCTTTAAAATATTCTACCGCTATTCATAAAGACCTCTGTGTGCTTCAAAACAAGCAGTAAAAAAAGATAACTAAAGAGAAAGAATAGTAATAAATATATAGAACAACAAAAATTAGTGAGAAGATAAATAAAAAACAGATAAATACGAGACAAAACATGATTAAACGTTTCCTACTTGTATATTTTAAAACATACTAACAGGGCGCTTTACTATTAGACGATATGATTTTATTTCACTGAAACATCACTTGGAAAACTATGATGTACATGTCCTCGGGCGTTCGGAAAGTCGTCAACCTCTGGTATGCTGTCATTAAATGAATATTTCGTAATTGAGTCGTCAGGTCTTTTCACAAACAAGTTTGTCTGAATCCCCTTTGATATCCATGCCTCATACCTTGGAATCTTCCGCAATTTATCCCGTTTCGTCAAAATCAGCTTACGTTTTTACGAATTTTGGCTGGCACATTCACTAATAAACAAGTTGCTATTATTTCCATGAAATGTCTTGTCCCTAAGCTTGCTGGCACTTTTTATAATAGAAAGCTTGTCGTCTTTTTTATTTAGTGTCACCTTTAAAAATTTACGATTTCCTTCATATTGCGAGATTGTAAAATTTACTTCAGGCAACCTCAATGGAAAATTCCCCAAACATATCCCCCTGTTTTCAACCCCTCCCTCAGCCAAAAAATCCCCTTGAAAACGCCTTTACACTTCCCAGTAACCATTACTATATGTACTATAGCACTGGTCAAAGTTTGTAAATTGTAGCCCCTCCCAAGGGGACTGTGGGGGATTAAGTCGTCCCCAAAGACATAGTTATAAGGTTTTTCGACTACGCTGAATAAAATGGCTATCTCAGAATTCTGATCCGTTGACTTTGGGAAAATAATTAGCGTGGGAGGGGGCCTAGGTACCCTCTAATTTTTTTTGGTCACTTAAAAAGAGCACTAGAACTTTGCCTTTCCGTTAGAATGAGCCCTTTCGCAACATTCTAGGACCACTTGGTCGATACGATCACCCCTGGGAAAAAAAAAACAAACAAACAAATAAACACGCATCCGTGATCTGCCTTCTGGTAAAAAATACAAAATTCCTCATTTTTGTAGACAGGAGCTTGAAACCTCGACAACAGGGTTCTCTGATACGCTGAATCTGATGGTGTGATTTTCGTTAAGATTCTATGACTTTTAAGGGGGTGTTTCCCCCTATTTTCTAAAATAAGGCAAATTTTCTCAGGCCCGTAACTTTTGATGGGTAAGACTAAACTTGATAAAACTTATATATCTAAAATCAGCATTAAAATGCGATTCTTTTGATGTAGCTGTTGGTATCATTTTTAGAATTTCCATTTATTAGAGTTTTGGTTGCTCCTTACTACAGTTCGTTACCTCGAACTGTTTGATCAATATCCTCGCAAACTGCATTCCATATGATGATATTATTTTCTAACTTGGCGGCTTCCAATTTCACAATCCGACACATTGAATCTTCATTTTTTCTTTTTAACTTTGTTAATTCATCAGTACAAGTTTTTAATTACAAATTGAGGCAGGACGTATCATCTTCAATTTTTCCAATTTTCAATTCACTATTAATCATCTTATTTTTAAGAAGCGAATGTTCTTTATCCAGATTATCGACCCTTGTAGTAAGAGTACCTAATTGATTGCATAAGTTATCTAATTTATTACCATTTTCTTTTACGATTTCAAGAATTTGCTTAAAATCTGCAGCTAGTATTGATATTTCTGGTTTCGAGCTAGAGCTATCATCTGAGGTGTCTAATGAAATATTCATACCTTCTCGTTTCGGATTTTTCCTTTTACGTCCCATTCTACATTGACTTTGTACTAATATCCCAGTCTTAATACGTATTACTAAATATCCAACAGTTCTTGATATAATGTTTTCAGGATTGAATGAGTATCCAAAAGTTCTTGAAATAGTATTTTCACATAAATCCACAAAGAGGTCTTAAATGCGTCTTACTCTGACGAGAGCATTGAATGAACTGTCCTGTGAATGTGTGAATGTTATTGTGTGAATATGTGTAAATGTGTGAATGTTATTTTTCATTTTTGTTTTCTATTTGTTTTGCGTTGCAGTTAATTATTCATGGTGGGTTCTGTTTGTTATAAATTCAATTATCTGTCTTTCTGTTCTGTGGATTCCAGATAAGTCGGTACAGCTATATGTATAAATCGAAACAGTTTGATGTGTTTTAAATAAAAATTTATCAAACAAAATTTATTTTTTATTAAACTGTAAATTCGACGGCATGAAAAAATGGTATTTGCATAATTTTGCGATTTAAAAAATGGCAAAAAGGCCTATTTCGTAAAATTGACAATTGCACAAATACTTTCATTTATTTATTTTAGTTTTGGCGTACTATAGAGGATGGAAAGCTCAGGTGACTCGAGGGAGGATCGGCAAAGAGTGGCAGAAGGCTCTTTGGCTAGAACGAATATAAATATTATTATTAGATAAAAAATAATGTCACACTTTTATAGTAAAAAAGGAAAAATTATTTAAATCGAGTTGGATGGCCTTGTAAATGCCCGCAAATCTGGTTACTCCAAATAAAAGCGTACTTCTATGCCACTAGAAGCGTAAATCAGTTGACGGTGATAGCATAACGGTATGCAGAAAACTTGTCTCATTGAAAAACAGGGGTCGAACCCAGACGTAGAATTTGACGGCTGGTAGGCTCGAACTCTTTTTCTTCCGGTTGGGCTTATAAATATGTAGCCTTCTTTTATGTAATTTATCTAAAACTATACTATTGGCATAATTTTTCATAATTTTCTGGTTTTTTTTTGGGTTGGGAAATGATAGGCTGATTAGTGAACCCACAAGGGCAGCCTTAATTGCCAAAGGGTTTACACCTGTAGGATGCAATTTTGGACTTAGCTCCCTTTTAATCTAAAATTATGTCATATAAGCGAGAACTTATGGATTTGAATTAGTTTTGATTATTTCGCTCTATATTCGATTGCAAAGTTATTGGCATCTATAGGGTTGCGACACTGTCAAAAATGGAGATATTGATGTTATTGCTCTACATGGGGTGGAATATTGGTACCCCTCCCCCCTTCGACGACAAAAAATTCAAGTTTTCGTTTAAATTCAGAGCATCCCTCTGTAGCAGTGCACATAGAAGTCTATTGTGGGTAGGAGGTAGTGTTGGTTAATTTGATCTTTTGTGCCAACGGACGATCCAAAAGTTCGAAGTTTTGTTATTGCGGCCTCAATATCCTGGAACGAACGATCTTGCTTTCCTCTCCCCTCCCCTAATTATTGTGCCAATAATTGCCATAGGACTTTTGCTCAAAATTTTATGGGTTATAAGAATTATATAAGCTAGGCATTCCCTTAAGGCCCATCGTGGCTTGTACGAAAGCCCCCGCCTCCAATATTGGAAAATGGTTAAGTACAGGCTTCAAACCTTTGCTTTATGCTCAAAATTCATACATATGTAATTCGGTAGATTTAGTTTAAAAACTCAAAACGAAAGTATCTCAGAAAATACAATTATAAGTGGTTTTGACACTGTTTCTATGTATACAAATATTGCTGTGGTAGTGTCTGAGAAATTATTAGAAATTTAAATAGAAAAACAAATTTTTTCAACTGAAAGAAAGGAGCAACATTAAAACTTAAAACGAACAGAAATTATTACGTGTATGAGGGGGTTTGCACCCTCGCTGTTTACTCTAAGTTTGAATTTTGTTCCAATTCTTTAAGAATGACCCCTGAATCACAAAGACCGATTGATTAGAATATATAGTTCTTTTGAAAATACTAAGAAACATTAGCGTTAAGAGCAAGGTATTGACGAGGGGGCAAACCCCTCAAATATGTAATAATTTATGTTCGTTTTAAGTTTTGATATTGCTCCTTTCTTTCAGTTGAAGAAACTTCCTCACGGAAAATTCTCTTCCCCACATGAAAAAAACCTCCATGGAAAGATCCTTCCGCGCAGCCCCTCAACAAATAATAAATTATTTGTCCGTCCGTCTAGAGGAATCGAACACATGAAGAAAATGCGCGATTTTTGCTGTGGGGCTCTAGAAGACAGTTGATACGACAAAAAACAAGTCGTATATTAAATACGTGTCATGAGAAAAGGTAAAACAGGGCATGAAAATTGACAAAATTTGAAGAGCCTTACACTATTCCTCGAGCAGATCAGGCTTAAGACTGATCTTGATCTCTTGAATCTGACGGATGTCGGCTGTATTGCTTCAATTTCATCAATTGTCTTGTTTTACCAACTAGAGAGCTTCATAAAAAAAAGATCTTCATATGAATGATATGGAAAGACAGTGTGGTTCTTGTCAATTTCTTTAATTTTGAATGTGGTTTGAACAGACGTTTAAAGTAGGCTGAGACATTTATTTAAAGAATTCTAGAAAACAAAGAAATAAAAATCATTTAATTAATTAGTTATTTAAGAAATAATTATTTAAATAAAAATCATTAAAAAATTTAAATTATGTAACCTGTTATGTTTCTTCCTGACCTATTAAAGTACCTCCTATTAAACAAGAATTAGTTTTTAAAACCATTGAATTTTTTCCAGATTTGAAGAGGGAAGCAACGTTATGCCATCTTCTAAAGCACCCACATATCGTTGAATTATTAGAAACCTATAGCTCAGAGGGGATGCTTTATATGGTCTTCGAATTGTAAGTTTCCATTCGTTTCATATAAGTTACTGTGACATTGATCCCACATGACTGTTAAATAAGGCTCTCCATGAAAAGTTAGATAGAATTTGAAATTTGAAACGAGCGAACTATCAGGAAAGAAAAACAGAAACTTCATTCGAACCTCAGATGGAATGAAAACGTATTCTAAATTTTAAACCAACTTAAATTACTACAAATAAGAGTGTTGTTGCGCCCCCCTCAAATAATTACTTGGAAATTAATATGAAACTTAGCTTTGAATTAAAGTTTAAGTATAAAACTAGTGTGTTCCCCTGTAGTTGTATTTTTGCTGTAAAACAACGAAGTCTGTGATCTAAATGTACCCTACTTAAACAAGCTTCAGTTTCTTCTCTTTGAAAAGAGAAGGAATACAAGGAAAGTCGCTTGTTTCTATGTCTTTTTTCAAAATTTGAAACCTCTGCACCTTTAACCCAACACTAATTTTTTTTTAGATCTAAATCGAGTAATTTGTAGATTTCCGACCTACCATCTACTATCACTAGAATGTTCGTTTTAAATTGTCCATGGTGGTGATTCTTAAATGCAAATTAACGGGTTATATTTTTGTTATTATAATTTTGTTAATGTACAAAATTATAGTATACGGGTTAGTTATAATTTCGTTATTAAACACACTTCCGGAATTATAAAATTTTTTTTTCAATGTTCTCTGAATTTCATATTTAACAATTTTGTTAATCTTGTATTTAACCTAATACTTTAAAAACCAAATTTAAAAATAATATTGTTATTATACTTGTGGGAATTTTTTTTTTAGGAGGAGTCGTGATTATACTTGTGGGAATTTTTTTTTAGGAGGAGTCGTGAGGGGGGGGGGGATAATTCCGCCGAGAGGAATTTTCCATATGGAAATGAATTTTGTTTGCATGTCTTTTTCCGACTCTTTGCATTTGCAATCGACGTAAATTAGATATACAATTTATATAAATGTAGGGTGATTTTTTGTGGGAGATTTTCATGGAAGAATTGTCTGCGGGGGTGGGAAAATTTTTAGGGGGAAGTTTCCGCGGGGAAAAATTTTTCATATACTTTAATACTTAAAAGCACGATTTTATCTTTACGTGGAGGGGAGAGGTTTCTGCATAGGAGAATTTCGATTGAATTTTTAGTCAGATTGCAGCAGCACGCGATCGGTAAGCCAGTTTATAAATGAAAATAACCACAAAAAAATGTGCCATGACAAAATGACGTCTTTAAATGGTAAAAATGTCAAGATTAAAAAAGGTGAGACAGCCCCTGAGCTTATATTTGCCACAAGGCCAAAAACCGTTCTAGCCTTGGGCATATTGTTGGAATTTGCACCGATAGAAAATTAATGTAAATCACTGATTAACCTACTGTTTTGTATCGGTGCCCTGTGAAGGATTTTGCAACGAATTCAGAGCATTTAGGGTGTCCTGACTTTGGGTATTCTTCAAAATAGGATATTCTCTTCAAATGAAAAATTACTCATTGCTATAAGTTGAAGTCACAATTGAGAGTTTTTGAATAATACTAAGAAAAGAAGAAAAAACGAAAAAGGGAAAATTCTTCAAAGTGATAACTGCCGGTTTTTTTGTCGTTCTGTAACTAATCTTGGCGAGTTTAGGCAATAGCTATCAGGTAAAATAAACGGGTATAAGACAAAGGGTAACGGTTAAAACAGAAACGGGAATGGTAGTAAAAAGAATAGGCACTTTTTTTAATCCATCTTCTTAAAAAAAAAAAAAAAAAAAAAAAAAAAAAAAAAAAAAAAAAAAAAAAAAAAAAAAAAAAAAAAAAAAAACGGTGAATCCGTCCAATTCTCTAAGTGAAACCGATTTTGAAGAATAAATATAATAAAATTGGAAAGAGCCTTAAATTAGAACTAGAAGAGAAAATGCTATAAAAATTACGAAAATGCTGAATAAACTCAATGTTGAAATAAACTCGTAGTTATATAATTGAGAGCTTGGTGAACTTTTTTGTCCTTAAGCGATTTGATCTTCAAGCAGTTGATGTGGAAAAAGAGTTTAAAAGAATAAAAAAGGTTCGGTCTTGAAAATGATTGATACTAACGGGAAAAAAAATGATTAAAGACTGATTTAAAGATTGAAAATTGATGTAACTAGACAAGTTGTTTCAGGTTACCTGTAGCGATTTGATCTTCAAGCAGTGGATGTGGAAAAAGAGTTTAAAAGAATAATAAAGGTTCGGTCTTGTAAATGATTGATACTAACGGGAAAAAAATGATTAAAGACTGATTTAAAGATTGAAAATTGATGTAACCAGAGAAGTTGTTTCAGGCTACCTGTAACGATTTGATCTTCAAGCAGTTGATGTGGAAAAGGAGTTTAAAAGAATAAAAAAGGTTCGGTCTTGTAAATGATTGATACTAACGGGAAAAAATGATTAAAGACTGATTTAAAGATTGAAAATTGATGTAACTAGAGAAGTTGTTTCAGGTTACCTGTAGCGATTTGATCTTCAAGCAGTGGATGTGGAAAAAGAGTTTAAAAGAATAATAAAGGTTCGGTCTTGTAAATGATTGATACTAACGGGAAAAAATGATTAAAGACTGATTTAAAGATTGAAAATTGATGTAACCAGAGAAGTTGTTTCAGCTTACCTGTAGCGATTTGATCTTCAAGCAGTTGATGTGGAAAAAGAGTTTAAAAGAATAAAAAGGTTCGGTCTTGTAAATGATTGATACTAACGGGAAAAAAATGATTAAAGACTGATTTAGAGATTGAAAATTGATGTAACTAGACAAGTTGTTTCAGGCTACCTGTAACGATTTGATCTTCAAGCAGTTGATGTGGAAAAGGAGTTTAAAAGAATAAAAAAGGTTCGGTCTTGTAAATGATTGATACTAACGGGAAAAAATGATTAAAGACTGATTTAAAGATTGAAAATTGATTTAACTTGAGAAGTTGTTTCAGGTTAACTGTAGCTTTGGGTATTCCGGCTTCAATTCTTATTTTATGCGATATATTGACAAATCCTTTGCCGTGTCATTATCAGGCTATTTACATTTTTCGTATCACTGCCAAAACATGAACCAGAAACTGAAAAAAAAACTATATGGCTGAAAATGGAACATAATCCAAGAAATATCAAAGAAAAAAAGGTTGCCTGTCTTGCTTTTGAATAATCTGAAATTGCACCTTTCCATTATGTTCTCTGGAGCTGAAATGCTTCCGCTGAGGGAGTAGGACTGAAAGTAGGCCTCTTTAGTGTGTTCAAATGCTGTGACAATTTGAGCTTTACTAAAAACAAAATCTGTTTGAAATGTTTTCACATTTCTTACTTTCATAAATAAAAAATTATCAAAACCTTGAGCAATAAATGTCAAAACTGACAACCCACGGTCATTTGTTTGTTGTTTTTTCTTTGAGCAAAGCGCAAATTTTTTCTGGTCTTGAGAAGGCGTGGGGATTATCAGGCCTACTCGTTTTGAGTTTGGCTCGGCTATTTATTGTAATATCTGTTCGTTTTGAGTATCATTTATTTATTCATAGTGGTTTGTGGTAGTTTTACGCTTGGAAGATTATTTAACTTAATTTTTGTTCATTCTTGGCTTAATGGAGCTCTTTACTTTTCTTTGGAAAACTTGTCTAGTGGATTTTTTTTAATTAATATGAAAGAATAAGACAGTAATCTCTCTTTTTCTCTTTATTTCTGTTATAGATTGTAGTATACTTTTCTGTACTATTTTTTATTTGCATCTGCTATGTGACTTTGAAAAAGAAAAGCACATTTAAGTTTTAGTGAACTCTCTTTGAGTGATTTGTACGAAATTGTTGATTTTGACTTCAGAAAATCAATGAGCTATGTATTTGTCTTTCGCAAAACCTGTTTTACAGGTTTTTCTGTATGAAGAATTTGACATTATAATATGAACGGTGTTGCATTTGGTAATTTTACGGCTATCCTTTATGGCCTGCTCGAGTAGATGCCATAACCGTATTGAAGACGGAAAAATCTTATAAAGTATTTTGGGTACGGATCACATGAAAAAGCATCATTAAGTGAGGCGTTCATTTTGCCCTTTGAAGAAAATTTCACCAATGCTTCAAAGACATAATAAAAGGGGTTCAAAGTGCATTCATTGAACTTGCCACATTTCCGGATGTGTGTAAAGAAATAATGGGAATTGGCCCAGGACACAGTGTCTCTTCACTCTCATCTCTAACTCTCACAACTCTCCCTTGAAATTGCCAGATTAAAAGAAAATCTTCGTCAATTGCGATCAATGAACAAGTAATTAATACTATGGTCACTGAGATCTATGATACGATCAATCTGGAGTGCAGTTCCAAGTTTCCTAGCATTGAAAAATGCTGAAAGGGTTTCATGCTCAAATTATAGCGCTAGGAAATCGTCTTGAGATTCTAGAACACCGCAACGACGATCTAGAACAGGAAAGAAGGTCGAATGCTTTTCTTATCCACGGACTGTCTCAGACAGGTGGAGATTCTAGAATACCGCAACGACGATCTAGAACAGGAAAGAAGGTCGAATGCTTTTCTTATCCACGGACTGTCTAAGACAGGTGGAGATTCTAGAATACCGCAACGACGATCTAGAACAGGAAAGAAGGTCGAATGCTTTTCTTATCCACGGACTGTCTCAGACAGGTGGAGATTCTAGAATACCGCAACGACCATCTAGAACAGGAAAGAAGGTCGAATGCTCTTCTTATCCACGGACTGTCTCAGACAGGTGGAGAAACACTGACTAGTAGGTCAGTGTTTCTCAGTGTTAATATTTGGTACTAAGTTGGGGATCGGCATGATTATTACAGATATTAAGTCAACCGAACGCTTAATTTCTCGAGCAACTTTAGTGGCTGATTTTATCCCGCCTGCTCTTGTCAACTTTTATCCTACTGATTGTGCAAAGTGCGTGTTTGCGAACAAAAAGAAACTGGTCCAATCAAAAGTATTTAAATCTGAGTACTTAACACCAAAGCGTGAACAACTGCTAAATGTGGCACGAGATAAATTTGGTGTTAGGAATGTGTGGACTCATGGTGGCCGCGTTTTAGCTAAACCAGAAAATAATTCAGCCATCTTGAAAATCAGTTCTCTTAATGACCTAATCACTGATCAAGAATCCATTGTTGTGATATGTTGAATCAATGTTCAGTTGTTTTGCTATTTGAAATTCTTTGTTTTTGTATCCTCAGTTTTTTTTTCCATAAATTTTTTGTTGGTTTGTTGTTTAGATATTTAAGAGTTGCAATCTTTCAGTGGGTTAATGTTTTATTATGGTAAGAAAAAAATAGTCCATATAAGTGACTACAGCCCGTTTTTATCATTTACTTCAATGATTTACCGTTGCTATTAGTTTTTATGGGCTTCATGGCTTGTTTCATAGATTCTTATTCAGATTTTATATTTGGCTTTTTCTTACAGTATGGAAGGTGGAAACTTGTGCTCAGAAATTGTCGAGCGAGCCTCCTCAGGTTTTGTTTACAGCGAAGCAGTTGCTAGGCAAGTTTGACTTTTCTTTATATTTTTCAATTTATTAAGTCTTTTCTACTTGAATAGAACCTGAGTACTTAGAGGTCCTCTCTTTAAAATACCCCGACAGGGCACATGCTCTGGAAGCGCTCTTTAACTTCTTCAATAAGGAATAGCCGTTATATTACTTGTTAAGATGTTTTATTGATGCTATTCAAACTTATTGGAACCAATAACAATGTCCGGACCTCTCCAAAAAACATGTTTATTGCTTAAAACACTTACAAAAGCGAACTTTTTATGCAGTGAATTCATAAATTGGTGTCTTGCCGAAAAAAGCCAACCCCAGCAGTAATGGCAAGATCTTTACGAGACTGGAGAGCGAACCGTGTTTATGGTGGAAGGAGTACCTGGTAGCATCATCTGAGGTTTAAAAGATATATCTTATTTAGTATCTACATATTATATAATTGCTGAATAGATTATAATTACTCAAGGAGCTTAGTTTATGTCGAAGGTTAGCGGATTCAAAATTCTGTAGGTTGAGTTTTCTAAGTAGAATTACTTGAGGATATTTTTTTAATTTAGTGAGCTCAGTTTTACACGGCTTGAATTTTTTTGTTTAACGACAGGACTCTTCGTTAATAGCGACTTCAGTAAACACTAGCGAAAATACCTTTATTCGGTATTTTTTTCTAACTGTTTTTGGTGGCTTTAGTAAAGATATAATAAGAAAAGATTTAACAAAATATTTAGGGTCAATTGCGTTAAGACCAGTCCAAAGTATAAAGTTTGACCATATGCTTTTACCGTATAGTAGACTAGGAGCAGAAGTGCTCCTAGACAAAAGTAGAAACCCGATTTATTCAATGTCATGGCAAGGATCCATTGATACAGCCCGGAGTTCTTCCTTCGTTTTAGAATTGGATCGCTGAAATTTATGTAATTCTTAAGTCAGTTACAGTTAACATTATGGTTTTTATAGAAAAATGGGAGGGGGCTAATTCGATTGGGATTTCAAATTTTTAAGGGCGCTTTTCAACGGTTGGAAGTGATTGGAGCGTAATCAGCCTCCCTTCCATACCCTTTCCTGCCAGCCGGTCCCCTCGTAACGTAACCTCTATGATAACGGATCAAAATTTTGTGATGGTGGAAAGGTGTAGTATATGCATCTCCATGGTTAATATTACTCCCAGAGCTCCTGAGTGAATGGTCCCAAATTATGTTATCTACTTAATGGTGACATACAGGTTTTAATAAAAAACAAAAGAAAAAAAAAATGGCGTTTAGTCTTGGTTGTCTGGTCGGTCAGTTAGTAGTTCCTCGGGGTTGTTTGATTGGCTAAGGATCTCAGTGCTTCCCAAGGGCATATTCTGTGTAAACGACACGTACACCTTAGTAAATAAAAAGCAGATATGCGGGATTTGTCTAATTGTCTGCAGTATCTCAGAAATGTTTGGAAGGATTGAGTTTAAGTTTTCAGGGAGTGTCTAATTGATTACAGATTTTTATTTTGAAGAGATAAATCGAAGGCAGAGGACAACCGGAATTGGGATTGAAACTATTAGGCACTTTTGAAGGAAATATGGGTTAGTGTAGGAAGAAGAGAATCGCATTTTCTTTTGGGGGAGGGGAAAGAAGATAAGGCATCACGTCTATGACCCACGAAAACTTTTTCGTGTCGTAAGCCCCCATTGAAATATATGCACGGTTAATTATTAAGGTAATCAAAAGACATTCCGTGTTTACTTATTTGTTCTTGTGGCGGGAACTGGGTGTATCTACCTTGCTTGGCATCAAGGATCTTCAGGAACTGCTTGGACCGTGTCTGCTGCCAGCTGCTTGGGAAGCACTCTGTGTGTCTAGGCTATCAAAAATAGCCTGTCTGTAATATCTTCGTTATGGTTTGGGGTATCAAGTTGAAACACTTAAAGGGATTTTTTTTTTTTTTGAGGAAGAGGAGTCAATTTGATTTTGAGTTAAAGAGTCTTTAAATGTGCTTTTTGTCAAATCTACCTAAGAGTTTTGGCTCTTTAATTCTAAAATATATTCTTGATGTTATTGTGAGCTAAATCGAAAGACACTATTTATACTAAGTTAAGCAAAATTAAGTATCCACAATATGTGCACAGTTATAAAAATGAACCCACAAACTACTATATATATATATATATATATATATATATATATATATATATATATATATATATATATATATATATATATATATATATATATATATATATATATATATATATATATATATAGATATAGACTTACATTAAAAGGTGAAAATTAAAACTAAAAATGTTTTTTTGGAACTTTTTAAAACAGCCCTAGCATCCTTACTTCAACGAAGTTCAACCAGGACTGATAAATAAAATGATGTGAGATGATAAATTTATTTAGTGATAGTGAGTGTGTCACTTATACAAGTTTAAAAATAAATTGAAAACATTTTATTTAACTAATAGATTTTGAAGGGCGGGGGTTTTTGATGTCTTTTTTTCGCAGTTTCTTGGGGTGGGGCTGAAACCGGTAAATAATATTTAATAGGATTATTTTGTTACATTGTGTTCATGTGTATGTGTTGTTGTTTTTATATATAAGATAGGCTAGGTGGATAATCATGAAATGTTATATTAAAATATATATTTATAAGATATAAATCATAATATGAATTTGAAGCACAAGTCCTTCGGACTTTCTTTTTGATGCAATAATTTATTAGTGTTGTCATTTTTATTTATGTTTATATTGTGGATAAAAATAAAACCTACCTACCTACCTACTGTTTTTTTTTCTCTCAATATTTCTGGCAGTATGCTTCTTTGTCAAGGGATATAAATCGGGACAAATTTCACTAGACCAATTTATAATAGTTTTGAACCAGTTACAAAAAGGCCTTTGAGGCAAGCTGCCAAAAAAGTAAGATTAGCTTTGAAAATCCGTATTTAATTATTTTGTTTTGTTTTGTTTGAATAAATTTATCATCTCACGTCATTTTATTTATCAGTCCTGGTTGAACTTCGTTGAAGTAAGGATGCTAGGGCTGTTTTAAAAAGTTCCAAAAAAACATTTTTAGTTTTAATTTTCACCTTTTAATGTAAGTCTATATATATATATATATATATATATATATATATATATATATATATATATATATATATATATATATATATATATATATATATATATATATATATATATATATATATATATTTGTTTCTTTGTTTCTGGTGTTGTGCTGTTGACGGCCCTTGGACACAGGGCCGAAACATTCACTGAATTGAATTTCACTGTCTTGAAAATTCCCCTATTGTTTATAAGTTGTGTTTGTTTCATAAGGGATATATTTGATTTTCTGTTTTTTTTTCAGCCATTACTTGAAACAAGTTTTAGAAGCTGTAAAATACTGCCACGACAATGATATTATTCATCGAGGCATTCGACCTAGCTGTGTTTTACTGGGTAACAGAGACAACTCAGCTCCTGTGAAATTACGAGGATTCTCAGCCGCAGTACAATTGGAGAAGAATGAATTAGCCATGTGCGGTAAATCTTGTTATGACATGCTTTTAGTTTTTTATTCAAATGCTCGAAGGTTGAATTCAATTTAGACCAGGGTTGCTACACCTGAAATTTACGTCAGGGTCACTCCGGGCTCTCTGAAATATTACGATTCCAGTGTTTTCTTCCATGATTTCTTGGAATTTTAAGTGACACTATTTTTCCTATTCTGATTAATTGGACCTATTCCTTGTCAAAGTAAATTCTTGTGTACATGTGTACATATACGGCTTTTAAGCCGTCCTGGCTGAGTGGTTGGCGCGCTGGTGTGGGAATTCTGTGTCCAAGGGGCACGGGTTTCAATCCCAGTTGCAACCAGTTATTTAGTTTAGGACGGGGGTCAGTGGCGTGACTCTGTAAGCTCAGTCAGAGTCGACCCAGCTCTAAATGGGTACCTGGAAAAATCTGGGGAAGGTAAGCAGGAAGGATGTGTGAAAGCACAGGATGGCTGGTCCCCAACCCCCCATTGTACTTCCTGGCTGAAGGGCCATGAAATGGAGATTAGCACCGCCGGTTTGCACCTTAAGGGTCTAGTGCCGTCTTACTGTACTGTGTACATGTGTGACTCATTCTCATGCCTACAGGGTTCATGGGACCTGATAATTGTCTTCCTTGATGCGATAGCCATCTGGGATATTAACATTGAAACTTGGCATGCATAACATATTTGAGACTTATAGATACCGCTTTATCTCGTTTGCTTGTCTGTCATGTTCGGTGAAAATGCTACAAAGCCGGTATAGTTCCTTCCTAATGTGAATTCTGATTAATTGTATTTAAAGCATATGAATTTTTACTCTTAAGCCACATCATTCTTTGATTTTTGATCTTACTTTATATAATTGATAAGTGTCTGTACCACTTAGCCAACCGCTTGAGGCTATACAATGGGCTCCTGGATCTAGTATTCCTCCACAGTTCTTTTATAGTTAGAGTCAGTTGGTTTCTTACCCTTTCAAGAGAGTAAAGTTGTTTTTTTTTTTTTTTATTATCCTGGAAACTTGAAGGCAAGGTAGTGTTTTTAATTGCTGACATTACACATTGTCAGTAAGATTCATTAATAGGTGCCGAATATTATATGTATTTTTTTAAGCATACCTTGTATGACTGGGGATGAGTTGAATTTTTTTTTTTTTTGGGGGGGGGGGAGGCATATGTCGTCGGACAATCTTTGTTTCTACCCAAATAAATGAGTAAACGAATAAGTTTTTTTGTGGGATATCGACAGAATGCTTTAATAGATTCCCAATGTCTTGGTCAGACATTCATTGGCTGTCTTAACTGATGAGTTATCGCAAAGAAAAGAGGAGAAACATAAAAAAAGTAGAAAAAAAGAATAAAAAAAATTTTTTTTGGAAAACAGAAAAATTGTCGAAATCTTTGTCAGCCACTGGTAGGGCAAGTAATCGAAATATCCAAGACTGAGACTCTAAAACAATAGAAAAAACATCCACATGCACAAAAAAAATAAGAAAGTTGATTAAACTTCATATGATCACCTTTCGTTGATTGATTGACAATTTTTTTTTTTAAGCCCAGATCACAATAATATTTTAGTTGTGATTTGCTCAAAATAAAGCTTTATGGAAGCTGAGGGGACTGTCCCTTTGAAATCTAAGAAATATGTTACGATTCTCTCTGAAATTTGCTATGCTCCTTGTGCAATTTGCCAGTTATGTTTACATTTGTTTGAATTTACCCCTCCCTGAAAATAATTCCTGGGTATATGTCCGAATAAAAAGTAATCGGGTTTTCTGCAATACAATTTATTAGAGCTTGTAATCTTGCTAGCTTAAGTTGCTAGTTTAAGAATTGAAGCATAAAATGTAGGCATCTCATAAGCCTTGCCTATAGCAATTTAAAGTTGTTATTCCGCTCAAACTTTGTTGCCATGTAGGGTCCAAATGTGCAAGATTTAGTGGATAGTCCCATAGAATGCTAGACACTATATTTAGACCTAAAATGGCAGATGATAAATGGTAGGTTGGTAAAAAATGGAAGATTTGATATATTATTCCGCGGTTCTTAGCTAATCTTTTGGACTAATGTATGTTATTTTCAAATTAAGTTCAATTTCGTCAAGATGTGCAGAGATGATCATTTTGACATTAAAGGCCCCCCCCCCATTAAGTGAGCACCACACATTTGCTCCTATTGCTCATGTCATTAAGTCCCCTAACATATGTTATTTTCAAATTATATCCAATTTTGTCAAGATTTGCTGAGATAATCATTTTGACATTAAAGTCGCCTCCCATTAAGTGGACATCACGCATTTTCTCTTATTAGTCATGTCACGAAGTTCCCTTAGGGACTAATTGATTAATTAGTGTTACTTGTTCATGGTACATACATATTTACAAAATAAGTATTGTAGTGAAGTAGCGATAAAAAAAATTTGGCAAGTTTTATCAGAGTTCGTCGTTGAAACTCTTTGCCCAAACATTATCTTGGCAAAATATTGCAAAAATGTAACAATTATTTCCAGTGACCGTTTTAAAGGATGAGATATCGTTTTTTTTTTATCAGTGTTAAAATTAGGATCAGAAAAGTTTGATATTTTTCTATAAGCAATATTTATGTTTAGGTCGTAATATATAAATGACTGGTGATTTTAATTACAAATGTACTCAAATTTTAACTCAAATTAAATTTGTTAGGGTTTGGTTTCCCGAGAAATAAGTTTGTAATTTCTGCTGTAATCTGAAAAACTCAAATCCTTTCATCCATTTGAATATATCATTCGGACTTATGATAAACGAAGAAAATATAGATATTCTAAGTCTACTGTGCTACACTGACAAATTTTATTTTTTTAACCCAAATTTATTAATTTTATACAAGGGTTAAATTTGCATGTTTAAAGTTATTGTAGTTTCTAATCCTTAGATCAGAATTTCTTTGAGGGGTTCATATAGTGCTTTATCTAGACGCATATCCTTGAAGGGCTGTCTAAGTTTAAAAAAAAGATTATAAGAGCAATTTTCCAGAAATTTTCGCTCATTCAATGGTCTCAGAAAAGGCTCATGTTTGCTCTTACTCCAATTATACTTGTGGAAAAATTACGATACCTCGGAACAGTGCAAACTAAGCATTTGACTAAAGCTCCGCCTTTTAAGACACTTTTATACACTTGTATTATCGGCAAAACATATTAACTTATTTAAACTGCATTTCTGCTCAGTGGGAATACTCATCCCACCAATTATAACTTCCTTGGATTTGATGAGCTTAACAGCAAGAACTTGCCTTGCTAAAAATAGAGGGGCCAATTTCAAGAAACAGGAGATTTGCACAGTAAGAATTTTATTGAAGTTGTTTACTAAACGAGCGCTTTACGGAAAACACAAAGCAAAATAGGATTTCTAATACAGTTGAGACATCATAATAGTAAATTTAATGTAAATCTAGTAAAATTTAAAGGTCCGACTGATGAAATCGGGAATTTCTTATTCATCGCCTTCAATAATCGATTTTCTAAAGAAAAATTGTGTACTTAACATGTGTTTCTGCATTGCACTGAATGTAGGCTGAATCGAATAGTAATATAATAATAGTTTATTTTTTATAAAAGCCAGCAATGGGAGTGACAAAACGAACAGGACATCAATCACCAAGTGACATCACTTACTGTCGAACACATAAATATGTTTATATAATTCAGCACAAATCCATAATTAGAGAACTCTATGACTCAGTCGTAGTTACAGGAATTTACCCAGATTTCAAATCTCCTTCAAATCTTTTTTTCTCATTTTTCTTAACCAATTATTTGCAAAAGAGTTTCCCTGATTGAGCAAATGAGCATTTGCCTTTTCGGGTTTCACCCCCCTCCCCCTACCCCGAAAATTTTGTCCGAATAGCAAAGTCATAAAAAAATGCATATAAACAATTTTGGTTGTGTTTTTTATAATAGTTTTTTTGTATAAAAAAAAATCGTGGATATGCCCTTGCAGGGGATGGTTTTGGATTATCCAAGATACATTAGAAGGATACTATTGCATTTGCTCCTCTGAATAAGGCTGGAGTCAGTGCTTTTCGATTAGAAGCTTGAATAAAGCAACTCTTTTTTAACCATTAAAATAATGATTTTAGGTTTAAAGATCTATTTTCAAAATAAGCCTTAATGATGGGATTGCAAATGCCATTGGACATATACAAGGACTGTTTTCCTGCCTTGCCCAATCCATATACTTTCTTCTTAGTGTTCATTTTTGTAGTGTAAACTATATTTAACTAAGAATTCAACGAATAAATAACTAAAACAGTTCCTTAATTTTATAGCTTCTATAATAAACAGCGCACCTCAATTCCAAAGTCCTGAACAAATGAATCAACAGCCACATGGTAAATCGTCAGACATTTGGGCCTTAGGTGTATTTTTGCATGTACTCCTAACCGGTACTCTGCCATTTATGGGAGTCGGAGACAATCTCAAGGAAAATATAAATTCAGGCCTTTTACACGTAAGTAATTCATTTTTACTAAGATGTTTACAAATTAATTTAACTGATTAGATTTAGAAAGCGAGAGAAAGAGATAAAATGGATTTTAGAAAGAGGCGCAAACAACCTGGTTAATGGTTGTTAATTCAGAAACAAAGAAACAAAAAATTTATGTAAAAGTTGCGCTTGATCTTGGATTAAATACTGCTTGTATGTCCTTTCAAGCGACAAGCGACCTATATTAGGACTATCCGGAGGAGAAATGGTTTTTGGCCACTTCCTGTGTCTTTTCGGATGAGAAAGAATTTAAAAATACATTGGAAGAACAGAAGTTAGTTAATGAGCCAAGTTACAAATTATATGGATCACCTTGTACATTATTAGAAAAAGTATTTTTTAAATTTCATAAGGAGATTATAATAATCCACGCTGTTAAATGAAGATCTTATCTTATTTTTTTAAGTATCAGGTCAATTCTATCGCTCAAAAGCAATTTGTGGCTCATCCAATATGAAAAAATTAAAAACATTTTGGATAAAAAAAGAAAGAAGAAAAAGGAGTAATCACAGAAAGATAATATAAGATTGAAATATCGTCGGAAAGATGTTTATAAAGATAACATGCCATCTTGTGCCTTCACTTAAAAAACGCGGTAGGAATTCGCAAAAATTGGAAATATACAAGAAAAATAAACAAAGAACGAAAAGCTCATACTCTCTAGTCGGAATTATAGCGATATAAATCTATCTTGCGGTTCGTTTTTATAGCACTTGGTATTAACCAAGTGACATAGCAATCGCAAATTCTGTCGGTCTGTCTGTCGGTCCTGGTTTCGCTACTTTAGGCACTTCCAGGTAAGCTAGGACGATGAAATTTGGCAAGCGTATCAGGGAACGGACCAGATTAAATTAGAAATAGCCATCGTTATCCCGATTTGACCATCTGGGGGGGGGGGGAGTGGGGGGCCAGTTAATTCGGAAAAAAATAGAAAAAATGAAGTATTTTTAACTTATGAGCGGGTGATGGGATCTTAATGAAATTTGATTTTTGGAATGATATGTGTCTCAGAGCTCCTTTTTTAAATCCCGACCGGATATGATGACATTGGGGGGAGTTGGAGAGGGTAAACCTAAAATCTTGGAAAACACTTAGAGTGGAGGGATCGGGATGAAACTTGATGGGAAAAATAAGCACAAGTCCTAGATACATGATTGACATAAACGGAACGGATCCGCTCTCTTTGGGGTAGTGGGGGAGGGGGTTTGTTATTTCTGAAAAATTAGAAAAAATGAGGTATTTTTAACTTACGAACGGGTGATCGGATCTCAGTAAAATTTGATATTTAGAAGGATATCGTGTCTCAGAACTCTTATTTTAAACCCGACTGGATCTGGTGACATTGGGGGGGAGTTGGGAGGGGGAAACCTAAAACTTGGAAAACACTTAGAGTGGAGGGATCGGGATGAAGCTTGGTGGGAAAAATAAGCCCAAGTCCTAGATACATGATTGACATTAAAGGAATGGACCCGCTCTCTTTGGGGTATTTGGAGGGGGGGGGGTTATTTCTGAAAAATTAGAAAAAATGAGGTATTTTTAACTTACGAATCGGTGATCGGATCTCAATGAAATTTGATATTCAGAAGGATATAGTGTCTCAAAGCTCTTCTTTTAAATCCTGACCGGATATGGTGACATTGGGGGAAGTTTGGAGTGAGGGAACCTAAAATCATGGAAAACGCTTAGATTGGAGGGATCGGGATAAAACTTGGTGGGAAAACTAAGCAGAAGTCTTATATACGTGATTTACATAATTGGAACGGATCCGCTCTATTGGGGGGGGGGGGTTAATTCTGAAAAATAAGAAAAAATGACGCATTTTAACTTACGAAGGAGTGATCGGATCTAATAATTTTGAAAATTGAGGTATTTGTAACTTGAGAAAGGGTGACCAGATCTTAATGAAATTTGATATTTAGAAGGATCTTGTGCTTTAAAGTTCTAATTTTAAATTCTGACCAGATCCTGTGACATTGGGGGGAGTTGGAGGGGGAAACCGGAATCTGGAGGGTGAAAATTAGGGTATTTTTCTCTTATGAATAGATGATCGGATCTTATTGAAATTTGAATTTTAGAAGGAATTCATGTCTCAGAGCTCTTATTTCAAATCCCGACCAGATCTTTTGACATTGGGGGGAGTTGGAGGAGGAAATTTTGGAAAAACACTTGGAGTGGAGGAATCGGGATGAAGCTTGGTGGATAGAATAAACAAATGTCCTTGATACGTGATTGACAGAATCATACTGAATTTGCTCTCTTTTGGGGAGTTGGGGGAGGGTTCAGTGATTTGGCGAGTTTGGTGCTTCTGGACGTGCTAGGACGATTAAAATTGGTAGGCGTGTCAGGGAGCTGCACAATTTGACTTGATAAAGTCGTTTTCCCAGATTCGACCATCTGGGGGGCCAAAGGGAGAGGAAAAATTAGAAAAAAATTAGGTATTTATAACTTACGAGTGGGTGATCGGATCTTAATGAATTTTGATATTTAGAAGGACATCGTGACTCAGAGCTCTTATTTTAAATCCTGACCGGCATTAAGCCTCTTATTTTCCTTTTTAAATCAATCTATTGATTCATAGAATTTTGTTACAGCTCATACCATATGATCTCTTGGCTCTTAGCTCTTCTCGCCTCGTCGCAAGTGCCATATGAGCTGTTAGCTCTTGTTATGGTACTTGGTAGTAACCAAGTGACATATAGCAATCGCAAATTCTGTCGGTCTGTCAGTCCAGGTTTTGCTACTTTAGTCACTTCCAGGTAAGCTAGGATGATGAAATTTGGCACACGTATCAGGGAACAGACCAGATTAAATTTGAAATAGTCGTTTTCGCGATTTGACCATCTGGGGAGGGGAGTGGGGGGTCGGTTAATTCGGAAAAATAGAAAAAATGAAGTATTTTTAACTTACGAGCGGGTGATGGGATCTTAATGAAATTTGATGTTTGGAAGAATATTGTGTCTCAGACCTCTTATTCTAAATCCCAACTGGATCGCGGGGAGTTGAGGAGGGGAACCTAAAATCTCGGAAAACGCTTAGAGCTGAGGGATCGAGATGAAACTTGGTGGACAGAATAAGCACAAGTTATAGACACGAGATTGACACAATTGGTACGGATCCGTTCTCTTTGAGGGAGCTGGGGGTTGTTAATTTGGAAAAATCAGAACAATTGAGGTATTTTTAGCTTAAGAACGGGTGACCGGATCTTAATGAAATTTGATATTTAGAGGGAACTCATGTCTCAGAGCTCTTATTTCTATTCCCGACCAGATCTTTTGACATTGGGGGGAGTTGGAGGGGGACGCTTATAAATGTCATAGATACGTGATTGACGTAACGGGACTGGGTCCGCTCTCTTTGGTGGAGCTAAGTGGTGGGGTTCAGTGCTTTGGCGAGTTTGGTGCTTCTAGACGTGCTAGGACGATGAAAATTGGTAGGCGTGTCAGGGAGCTGCACAAATTGACTTGATAAAGTCGTTTTCCCCGATTCGACCATCTGGGGGGCTGAAGGGAGAGGAAAAATTCGAAAAATTGAGGTATTTTTAACTTACGAGTAGGTGATCGGATCTTTAGAAGGATCTCTTGACTCAGAGCTCTTACTTTAAATCCCGACCGATATTAACCCTCTGATTTTCCTTTTAAAGCAATCTATTGATTCTTAGAATTTTGCTAGAGCTCATACCATATGAGCTCTTGGCTCTTGGCTCTTCCGACCTCGTCACAAGCGCCATATGAGCTCTTAGCTCTGGTTGTTCTTTGGAGAAATCACTCATTTTGCTACTGCAATTCTTTGTTAATCAAGGAAAGCATTAAAAAATTAGGAAAATTCACTTATTTTATTGACTCCATTATATGGAATTATTTTCTCCCAAATTCGGATAATGCTCTAAAATTTTAAAATGTTATTATCATAGTTGACATTTTAGCAGCGGAGAACATTATTGAGAAACTCAAGTTTACCTCTTTTATTGAACAGAATAAAAGAAGAGAAGTCATTTTTAATGCGACAAAACAATTAACCAAATTAAGATTTTTAAGTAGTTTGATCATTGATTGGGTCAGGGGTTGCAGCTGCTCAGTGTTGCAAACAACAAGTTTTGTGTTAAAAATAACTGATAATCTATTATGTTCTCTTCTTTTTGGGTATCCACATAAATTGTACTTTTTTTCTGACCTTAACTCAGACCTGTCCTAGCCGAGTGGTTAGCGCGCTAGAATTGAAATCCTGAGGACAGGGGTTGGAGTCCTTGTGTGGCTGGTTATTTGGTTTTGAATGTCACTGATCAGCTCTAGCAGAGTTGACCCAGCTCTAAACGGGTACCCGGAGAAATCTGGAAGAAAAATACGGGAAGCTTTGGATGATTTGCCCCAAACCATGCATGGCACTCCCATCTGAAGGCAGAAAATCAGGAGGTTGGTACCTGCGCTACGCAGACCATTCATCAGCGAATTACAAACGTAAAAGAAGTTTCGCTCAGACCTTAGGTCATCCTATACCTCCAGGGGCAAACAGGGAGTAACTGAAGAGCCTCTAATCATGTTCCAAAAGTGTAGATATCTCCGTTAGTGTTGGGCAATAATTTGATTAAACAAAACATCGATGTATCGATGTTTTAATTTTAATTAAATAAAAAAAACAAGTTTTTTAAATGAAAATAAGGAGCGACATTAAAACTAAAAACGACCAGAAATTACTCCGTATATGAAAGGGGCTTTTCCTTCTCAACGCCCCGCTCTTTACGCTAAAGTCTGACTCTTTCTCTTAACTCTACATTTTAAAACAGTAAAAAACTTTAGCGTAAAGAGCGGGGCGTTGAGAAGGAAATGCCCCTTTCATATACGGAGTAATTTCTGTTCGTTTTAAGTTTTAATGTCGCTCCTTACTTTCATTTAAAAAACTTGTTTTTTTTATTTAATTTCTGAACGTTTTTGAATCAATGCATGTTTTGATTTTGGCTCTCCGCAGAGGAATAATTAAAACGAAATTTGTATATTTATTTATTTTAGCTAAATGGCTTTCTCATAATTTTGATTGAATGATTTTGAGAAAAAAAGAGCGGGGGAGGAAGCCTAGTTGCCCTCCGATTTTCGGTTAATTAAAAAGGCAACTAGAACTTGTAATTTTTTACGAGTCTTTTTATAAGTAAAAGATATACGTAACTTATAAATTAGGTTATGTAAAGAACTCTTGTATTCTCATGTTTTTATTACATATATGAGGGGGTTCGCCCCCTCGTCAGTACCTCGCTCTTTGCACTAAAGCCTAAATTTTGTCCCAATTCATTAAGAATGACCCCTGAATCACAAAAGCCGCAGAATAAATAGTTGAAATTACTAAAAATACTTTAGCGTAAAGAGCGAGGTATTGGGAGGAGGTGAGCCCCTCATATAGGTAATAATTTCTTTTTTTTAAGTTTTAATGCTGCTGCTTACTTCTTGCTGAAAAAAAAACTTTTTCATATTTATTTTTTCATTGTTTTTTTTTAAGTAATGCTAGTAAATCCTGCGCTCCCTTCATGGAAATTTTCTTCCCCCATGACAAATTCCTCGATGGAAAGCTCCCGCAGCATATCCCCCTCTTCTCAACCCCTGCCTCCAACCAAAAAATCCTCCCGAAAACGCCTGTACACTTCCCAATAACCATTACTATATGTAAGCACTGGTCAAAGTTTTTGAACTTGTAACCCCTCCCACGGGGACTGGGGGGGGGGAGTAAGTTCTCCCCAAAGACATAGTTATAAGGTTTTTCGACATTGCTGACATTGTAACAATGTCACTTAAAAAGGGCGCTAGAACTTTTCATTTCCGTTAGAATGAGTCCTTTCGCAATATTCTAGGACAACTGGTTCGATACGATCACCCCTGGGGGAAAAAAACAACAAAAAAACAAACAAATAAACACGCATCTGTGATCTGCCTTCTGGCAAAAAATATAAAATTCCACATTTTTGTAGATAGGAGCTTGAAACTTCTACAGTAGGGTTCTCTGATACGCTGAATCTGATGGTATCATTTTCGTTAAGATTCTACGACTTTTAGGGGGTGTTCCCCCTATTTTCTTAAATAAGGCAAATTTTCTCAGGCTCGTAACTTTTGATGGGTAAGACTAAACTTGATGAAACTTATATATTTAAAATCAGCATTAAAATTTAATTCTTTTGATGTAGCTATTGATATCGAAATTCAATTTTTTAGAGTTTTGGTTACTATTGAGCCGGGTCGCTCCTTCCTACAGTTCGTTACCACGAACTGTTTGATTTTAGGGTTTGGTAAAATTCAGTAACAAAAAGAGTATTTTACACAATTTTTTTTTCTAAATTTTGAATAAATTCAGAAAGTCATCTATTACATGAACGAACATTACAAAAATCCTGATTTGGAATTACTCGGGCTCAGGATAAAGAAAAATAAAGTACTGGCTATTTTTGGCTATTCAAATCAGCAACATGTCAATATTTTCCCCTTAGAATTGGATCAGAATTTCAGTGATTAAATGAAAAAAAAAAAAAGATTCTTTTCAGCTTAAAATAAGGAACTTAATTTCAAACTTTTCAGCTAAAACTTAAAAGAACAAAAAATTTTCTATATACGAGAGGTTAACCTCTCCTCAATACCTCGCTCTTCAGCCTAAAGTTTTTTTTTATATTCGAACAATCTCCTTACTCTAATTAGACGGCTCTTGTTTTTCAGGAGTTGTTCTTAAATAATTGGAACGAAAAGTAAAAATTAGCGTAAGGACGACGTATTGAGGAGGGGATTTGCCCTCATACACGGGATAATTTTTCTTCGTGTTAAGTTTTAATATTGCTCCTTAGTTTTAGTTGAAAAAATTAATCTTCTTATTTAATTTCT
Organism: Artemia franciscana; assembly: GCF_032884065.1. Taxonomy (NCBI): domain Eukaryota; kingdom Metazoa; phylum Arthropoda; class Branchiopoda; order Anostraca; family Artemiidae; genus Artemia; species Artemia franciscana. The sequence continues at coordinate 17,567,356 of NC_088878.1, forward strand.
GATCGTTTTTCAGATAAGGTCAGAAAATCTGCCTTTTCTATGCAGGGAGAATCCCCCCCCCCAGGAAACCTCTCGTGTAAGATCTCCCATCCCCCAGATAATGTCATCCCTGCAGAAAATTCCCCAAGAAACTTCTTGTGAACAATCCCACCAGGAAAATTATTTTTAGCCTACTTTCATTTGAAAAAAGACTTGTTTTTCTTCTGGTTTCTGACAGTTTCTCAAAACATGTCAGAAATCATCCTTCCGTGAAAAAAAATTTCCTGGAAATTCTCCCCTCCCAATGTCTCAATGGAAAGTTTCTCCCGCGTGAAATTCCCCCATTAGAATCTCTCCCGCGGAAAATCCCTCAGACAATCTCAGCTCCTTTGAAAATTTTCCTAGAATATCTCCACATGCAAAATTGAATTGGCAAAGAGAGAATAAAACAAATGACTTGAATTTTGTATAAGAATTCTGGTAAATTCCCCTGTGTATAGTTTCTCTTTGAAAGTTCTTCCTCGGAAGCTTCCCTTCCCATTGAAAATTCTTTCCTTTGAAAATCTCCCCTAAGAAAGTTCCCCCCATATAAAATTCACTCTCCCCCAAAAATGTCTGTTTACTTCCCAATAACAAATACTATGTGTAAACACTAGACGATTTCATAACTTACAACCCTTTTTTCCAGGAACTTGCAGGGTCGTGTCATCCCAAGAGGCATGATACTTGAACTTTCAGTTATGCTGATCAAAATTGGAATCTCAAAATTTTGATCAGAAGACTTTAGTAAAACAGGAGCATGGGAGGGAGGGGATCTAGTTGCCCGCCAATCGGTTTGGTCATGAAATGGGGAACTAGAACTGTATTTTCCGTTCGAGCGAGCCCTCTCCTGATCTTATGTGACTATTTGTTTGATACGATCATCCTGGCAAAAAACATAAAACATAACAAAAAACACACATCCGTGATCTCTTTCTTCTGGCAAAACTTACAAAATTTCACATCTTTTCAGATGGAAGTATAACAGTTCAACATAGGGATGAAACCTTGAGTTTTACTGCTCATTATGAACACTGTATATGTGTTCGGAATATCCAGTTCAAAATTTTATATCTGTTCACTGTCCATTAAAAGGTTTCATCCCTATTTTGAACTGATATACTTTCTTCGTGGAAAGGCAGTTTGTTTTTCGAAGTTATCTTTTAAGATGGAAGCTAGAAACTTTTACAGTATGGTTCTCGGGTATAACGAATCTGTAAGTTTTATTATGATGAATTGACTTTTTAAGGTCGTTCCCGCCCTTTCTAAAAAATCATACAAATTTTCTTAGGCACGTAGCTTATGATGGGCACATAAAACCTGATGAATTTTATATATATTGAGTCGCCATAGAAATTATGTTCAGTTGATGTATCTTTTGTCATAAAATTCCGTTTTTACAGTTTCGGTTGCTATTCGGCCGAGTTACTCCTCACTTACAGTACGTTACCACAAACTATTCGATTAGCTAATCAGGCTTGGGATTCACTTTCAGAAAGGATATTGGTGGTGGGCATGGATAGTAATTTTATGACAACTTAGTACAGGTGTTTCTGAGACCCATATTATAAGACTTCGACGACTTGAGTGGATCAGTTCTTTTGGAACTAAAGACTCCCTCCAGGAAATCTGGATACAGCTGTTGACGAAGCTTGTCTTCCATTTTCTACGGAAACCTCATCATTTGAACCCCAAAAATTGGCTTGATTCTAGATTCGGCACTTGGATCTACTGATACAGATTCCAGTAAGGATCAATCCACATATCTTGCTATTTTACTCTCAACTTGGAGAAGATCGTCAGGGATAATATACAGTTTCTAGAAACGCGGATTGAGATACGTGGTAATCGTGAAGAGTGTGATCTGAACAAGGCCTGTAAGCTTAGGAGGTATTTTATCTAGCCAAGCCTTTTGGAAGTTCTCAGCAACATTTGAGAGCCTTCTCTCACTAAACGTAGTTTCAGAACGGGCTATACCAACTTATGGATACAGCTGTGCATGTTGTCCATCAGCATATATGAGTCAGTAGGCTATATTATTCTTCTTCTTCTCGGAATATACAGATTTTTTCTGCTCTCAAGAAGACTTCTTCCATTGGACAGAGCCTCCATGTCAGAAAGAATCCTGAATGCGGAGCTGTGTGTGATTGACGAATTGAATATATGTGTTGGAAAACCCGAAAGGTGTCCTATTCTCAAAGAATTGTTGACTTTGGCTTGGTCCGGCTAGTCAAAATACCAAGACTATGTGGAGAGCAAGAGAACAAAAGAACAAGCTTCAGAATGAACCCTTTAAGATCAAGAGAAAGATAGGGAACTGAACCTAGTTGACATCAAGAAAAAAAAAGCTAGATAGACCTGAGGAATCATTGCAAGAAAAGTGGGTGCTCTGAAAAAAAAAAACGAGCAAATGTTGATGCCTTCTTGAAAGAAGCCATCGATTGCTTACACATAGTGGTGGGTTAAAATGCTTTCGCGGACATCGCCTTGGTCAATTTCCTACTAGAGAGTGGCACGAAAACACGAGAAGACGAAAAAAACGAAGCAGATGAAAAAGAGTGGGTGGAAAAGGGTATACAAAAGAGGAAGTTGGACCTGATGAGCAAGTTCACAAATCTCTCATAGAAGTCGAAGAAGTGAATGAGTTAGCAAATGAACATAACTAAAAGTTTTAACAAAAAGAAAATGGAAAAACAAAGGCAACTGCCCATCTCCAGAGAAAATCAGTTTCTTCCGAGGCTCATGAATATGATGTTTCTTAGGGTGATTTGGCCACAGGTATCTAATTCATGAGCAAAAGAATGTTTTGACCATGAATGGCAATCGAAATTCCTTCCCACTTTGGTTCCTATTGCTCCCTTTTCTCACCCCTAAAAGTCCCTTGAAAGGTCGTCAAGTCCCTTTTCTTATTAGCAGGAATCATTGCGAGCCCTGATATCGTTTTCGATATCGATATTTACGTTCCGATATTCGATGTAAATATTTGGTGCGATACATCTATATCAATTTTCAATATAGCCCAACACTAATCTCAGTATACGCTTGCACTTATGGCACGAATGTCTCACTTGTGTCCTTTGAAGGATATTCCTTTACCTTCTTCGTTGTTTCGTACCCGCTGGTTGTCATTGAAGAAGCATATTGGGCAATCTGAATGCTCGCATGTGGATCATATATCTTAGGCAGCGCGATCTTTATTGTCTCATAGCATCAGATATGTCTGTCTGTTTTGTGTAATGGCCAATTTCCATGTAGCTTATTCTGTCCGACCAGTTAATGTTTAGTATCCTTCACAGGACATTGTTTTCATTTGTAATTTCGACACTCATTTCTGCTGTGACATATTAATTCCTCTAAAGTTGGACAAAGTTTTTTTTTTTCCTCAGAGAAGTGTCTTTTTTTTTCAAATATTGCAATAATTTCAACTATATGTGTATTTAAGACTTCCTGGTCGGAAGTAATGTACTTTCTCGTCCTTAAATATGGATGCCCTTGTCTCCGTGTAATAATTCTAGTGGGTTTTATGTTAAATATGCCTATCTCGTAGGTAATTTTCTGTTTTTCAGAGCCTTACTATTTTAGCGTCCCGAATATAGAATATGGCATTTTACTGCTGCATTTGTGCGCAGTTGTAATATGTAATACATGTAAACACTAGGGCGACATATTTAAGTAGAAGACGAAAGACCATCTGGGAATATCATCTAGGCTAGTGCCTATACTGACTGATAATGTGAAACCCAGGGATACTTGATCCACGATGGACGAAAGAAAAAAGACTAACGCCGCCATTTACAGGACTTACCTGGACAAAGTTTTCAGCGAAATACGTGTAATTCTCCCGCTATAAGCTGCTAACAATGGCAAGGATGCTGTTCCCATTCACATTTTTGATCTGTGTTAGTACATGCAAATGAAGCATGTAAAGAAAGACTGTCCCTCGTTCTCGCGTGCGTCGAGGAACAAATCTCATGTTGGAGTTGCTGTAAAGAGGTCAAATCTGCTTTAACGAATTTGAGACGAGCGTTGCTGACCTCGTACAAGGCAGGCATTCTGTTGCTTTCTTGAGTCTAAGAAACTGCATACTAGACAAGCTTTGGAGGCGCTTGCCAATGCTGTTGAAGTACAATATTTTGACAAGCGTCAGGAACCAACGGAATTCTGAAAATTGTACATGAAACGGGTGTACAAGAAAATAATATAGATTGCCTAGTAATCGTAAGTAAATGGAGCTCACAATACGCTGTTATATTTGAAATGCGTAACGAGGAAATCCACAAACAGTAGGAAGATTCTACTGTTGAGCGAACTTTGTGCGTTCCGGAGCCCCGTTTGCGTTAGTCATCGTACCTTCGCTCGTATTGTTCAGTGTCTAAAACACGGTGAGGTACTCGACCTGGACGGAATTTGTGTTGAACTTCAGAAATTCTGCTCTGAGTTGCTATTTGAGTATTTTGCCATATTCTTGCTTGTTTTTCATGCATTTTCGCCGTACTATTTCATTATAAAAAAGCAAGCAAATTTCAAAAAATTAATTCACTAAGTAAATACAGCAGAATCCAATGATCGTGCAAAAAAAACTTGATTCGTTTTGATTAGTTGTAAAAGTTTAAGGATTAGTGTCATTTTAAGGAGCGATATATTGTGTGAAACCAAGAAGCTAAAATTGACTACTGAGGAAAGTAATAAGGCCCCCTATGTATTTCGCCCTAGTCTTGTACTCACTTTAAAGCTGCTTCAGTTATTATTTTGCTCAACTTCTTGTCAGTTTGCTTAATTTTAAAATAATTTTATTTTAGTTTGAATGTGCAGTTTTTGAAAACGTTAGCGATAATGCACGGGATTTACTCCAAAGAATGTTGGTACTTGAACCTCAAAATAGGATAACCATTGAAGATGCCTTAAATCATTGTTGGATAAAGGTACTGTTCACTTTTTCGTTTGATTTATGCCTGTTTTTTTTTTTTTTCTTGATTTTGGGATTTCTTTTCAACTGTTCCTGGATTCACGTTCAATTCTAGCCTAGCTTTGGAGAATGTAAGAGTAAGTGTATTATAATCATTTTTTTGGGGACCGTATTTATTCTGACCTCTTCGGCGAAGGAGGGGGAGGGTCCCTAAATTCTTGTCTCCGTGACAACACCAGATCATAATCAAACTTTTTGGGAAGGAAGAGTAACTATCATTTTTGGACTTCTTGGATGTCTAAATGCAATTCCTGCTCTGTTGGGGGAGAGGGGATTCCGAAATGAGGATCATCAGAATATTATCTAGAAAAGGTGGTCAAACCTCAACCAAACGCTTTAGGAAGTCAGAGCTAGTATCTTAGTTACGTTTTTTGGGAATGCAGATTTGTTTGAGGTTTGTAGGAGAAGATGAGGGGAAGGGGTTGTTAAAGTCTGTCATTAGGGCATCTAACAGAAGTGTTTTATCTGATGTCGAACCAGCTTAGTCCCGAGTAAAAAATTTGGCATAGTTCTATCTTTTGTGCGAACCATATTCAACTTGACTTTTGTGGGGGAGAAGAGGGGAATAATTTCTAAATTCTATTCATTGGGTTATATAGCGAAAGTGGTTATCAATTATGGAAGAAGCTCAGTCAAAAGTAACATATGATGCCTCAGTTATGCTTTCTTTGGGGTCAGTACCGATTCAATCTGTGAGGGATGATGAATGGGGGGGGGCCAACTATATACATCGAACACATAACGGTTATAGCAATAGCTGCAACCTAGTAAAGAACAAACCGAAGTAATCGTAAATTTGAAAAAGAAATTGAAGATAGCTGCTAAGTGAGAAAAAATCTCTATTAGAAGCTGATTCAGAATGGCAAAAGAAAATGGTACAGATAATATATCACTTGTTATTCCACCAAAAGATCAAATTTTCAGTAGTATGGTAGATATTCAACTCGTGCAGTTTAGCACGGCTGCTGTACAGCAAGATTCCTTACTTGCGTCATTTAACATCACTTTTCTTTTATTTAGTTTAGTCAAATATATATCAAACAAAGAAAAAATCTTCGACTTTTTTTATAGTAGGTTCTAGAGTAAGATTCCCAGCAGTCAGACAGCTAATCACTCCTCCAACTTTCATCGTAAAATCTCTATTATAAAACCTACAAATTGGATTGTGTTAACATTGATTTTGTCTAAATTTTTATTGATAAGAATGGGAAAAGCTTGAATATCTTAGCCATAACCAATGCTGAACACATTGAATACACTGCCGTCTATACTAGAGCCCAATCTTGGACACGCATTTAAAACTTGGTTTGCCCATGAAACACGCCGTCTTATCTTGGACAGGGGATCTTGGAATTATAGCAAATTAGTTAAATCACGGACAGCCTTAATCTTGTATAAGTTCAATCCAAGATATTTGTTGTGAAACCGAATAATTGGGGCCTATTTAAATAGGCTAGGTTGTACAGGTAATTTAAATGCTGAAAAACAATGTTTTACAAGAATGTAGTCAGCCAATCACAACTACCAGCTAATCCCAACTACCTAAACCTATATACACCCTGTCCAAGATTAGGAGCATGTTGTCCATGTTTGGGAAAAAACGTTTTAATCATGCTATTTATCCAAGATTAGGCACTGTCCCAGTGTTTGTGGTTTTATCCTAGTAATGAACGAACCCCACTGTCATCACGTTAACCGAAGCCGCTCTTTAAAGTAACAAACACACGTTGTTCGTGTATCATCTTGTATATGAAGATGCAATTTTGTTAAAGATTTTATTTGTCTTTTTTCTTTTTTAATATTGTGTTTTTTTTTTTTTTGCTTACAAATAGAACACAGGTGTAGTAAGAATCCTGAAGCAACTCTAGGAGATGATTTAGCGTCCCACTCGAGGCGACAGAAAAAGAAACAAAAAAACAAAAAAAAAACAAGAAGAAACAGGAAAATAAAAAAGACAAGTCACTGCTTCCCGTGCGAAAAAGGGATTTTTCTTGTTGGTTAAGATGGGGGACTATAGTTTTTCTAAATGGAGTTTTCGGCTATAGAGATTGGAGATTCCAATGATTTAATTTTCGTTTGGATTTGGCACCATTTTTGATGTTTTTGGCTATTTTTCAAAATTCCCATAGATTCATTTTCGCAATAAGAAAAAAGGATAATATAGATAAAAAAAACGAGCTAAGCCAAATGCAGTAGGACCAAAAACATTTCAATAAAGGGGATTCGCTTCAAATCACTGCTTCACATTTCAAATCTAAAAGGGAAATATCCGCTTTAGCATTCTGAAGCTGTCGTGTTAGATTTAACCCGCTTCAAACGCTTTTAAAGTGAATAGTCAACTACCATGTGGCTGTGAGTGCCTTTTCGTTTTAGTCCGCATTGCGTCTGAAGAGTGGTGCAAAGGGCGACATTGGCCAGCCGTTTGCGCTTTTCAGCCTTGATCTATTTTAAGAGACCAAAGAGTCTTTACTTCGACGTTTGAAACTCGCAAATAGAAAAGAAATTTGACTACTTTCAAAACGTTTTCAAACTTCTTACGTCCAGTAAGCGTTTTTACACTTGAGACATATTTCCAGAACAAAACTGAGTCAACACTTTGGCTTTCCATTTCATCAGGGGGGGGGGGCAAACTAAAGCCAATTCTCGGCACTGCTCTTCAATGCTTGGTTTGTTCCACGAAGGAAATACAAAGAATGCGAAATAAGGTTGCAAGGTTTCAGCTTTTCCTGAAAGAGCGAAAGATGGATTCATAAGCTCAACAAACTTGCATATTTCACCTTCAAATGGGAAGCTTTTCTGAATTTTTGTTACAGCTTCTTTGTAGAATTCTCTGGTCATGCTCTTGACTTTTTCGCTGCTTTCGCCGAATTGGGGATCAGACATCAAATCCGAAAGATTGCTTTCGATGTTCAAATAAAGATGCACCTGGTCAAGCTCATGTAATTTTCTTCGTTGACCACGTCTACACCCTTAATTTGTTTTGTTCCGAAGGTAGGAAGCAGCAAGAAAAACCATGCAGAATGTTTTCACTACAGAATCTGCTTCTTTTTCCACCTTGAAAGAAGTGGGTGCCTCATTCAGAAAAAGCGTATTGAATTCCTTGAATATTGTAAAAGCATATTTTACATACTCCATCAGCACCCGCTGATAGGGATTCCTTAGCGTCGATAAAACCTGGCTGTCACCATGCGACAGGACTTCTGCTGCTAAATCCGTCCAGTAAAGTATCAAGGTGTCCCATTGCTCCATCAGTTCTCTTACAGTTTGTTGAAAAGAAAGCCATCGCGTAGGAGCAAGAGGTACGAATTTTCTTTCAGGAACTTCAGTGAGTGATTGAAAATAGTTCTATGCATGTATTCGCTTGGCCCTGCCTAAAAATTGAAGTTACAGTTCAATAGTATTCTTTAGTACATCTTTATCGTTTTATTACTAAGATTACTAATTGAATCTATTGGTGATATTGGGACCATAATTGTTTACCTTATTAAGGGGGCTTGGAGAAGGAATACACGGGAGATGTCCTTGGAAACTTACAGTTAAGGGTTTTGGAATATAGTTATTACAATGATATCGTTTTATACTTCAAAGCTTTTCTACTTATAAAGTGATACCAAATCTTTGAATTAAAATCAAGTTTCCATCAAGCCATAACGGAGATAAAACCAAGAAAGGTTAGGTTGGGTTAATAAATCGCATTTGATGATAGAACTGATAAAAATCACGTAGATGTGAGCAATATGTTTCAAATGAGCTACTAAACATGAGTCTTAAAAGTTCTGGTAGCCCATTATCCCAAGCTTTTCCACTCGAGACATAGCACCCAAACCGCCGTTTTTAGTACCATTTGAAACTTGCAGATTGTGAAATTTATCGGAATAACGTAGATATGAGCAATATGTTTTATATGAGCTGTTAAAATCTGTCTACGATGTTCTGGTAGCCTCACCCCTTGAGAAATGACACAAAAAGTCTTGGTTTTAGAGCCATGTGGCACTTTCTGATGGTGGAATTTATAGAAAGCACGAAGATAGGAGAAATAGCTTTTGATGAGTCGTGAAAAATCTCTATGATGTTCTGGTAACCCGATAGTCCCCTTGTAAAAAAAAAAAAAAAAAAAAAAAAAAAAAAAAAAAAAAAAAAAAAAAAAAAAAAAAAAAAAAAAAAAAAAAAAAAAAAAAAAAAAAACAGGAGACAGATCAGTGCCACCCATGCAAAGAAGTGATTTTCCTTGTTGTTCAAGGTTAAGGACTGCAATTTCTTTGTACATGGATTTTGACCATGCTGTTTTCAATGGTATACTATTTTTCTTGATTTGACGTTATTTTGGGGGGTTTCAGGTTTTCTTTTTCAAAATCTACTATTCCATCTGCTATTAAATTTACTTCCGAAATACGAAAAAATAGAACACCTTAAAAGAGTATGTTGATACACACGCAATGAAGATGCGGCACATTATATCTAATTTTAAAGTTATTGATTTGTAGAAAATGAAAAAAAAAAACAGAATATATTTAACACTCTCTTGATCTTAGAGGAAGCAGAAGGTCCCTAATGGGGTTCAAAATTGCAGCTGATGACAGTAGACAATAAACAGGCGAATAATACTCACTAACTCTGATAGTTTTAATCAGAACGGCCTAATTAAGACGACAGAAAGTATTTGCGATTATAAACAGCTTATAAAATAAACCAAATTGCTTCCAGGTCAGTCCCTTCGAGCATTGTACTACCTTTGACATATTCCGCTCTCAACAAAGATGGTGTTGCTACAAATAATTGCACCTTTCCATTCTATAAAACAGTATATTTAATGGAATCGAAACAAAATAATTGGCTTGCACGAAAACTTAATCCTCCAAAAATTAGTAGAAAGTAAGTAGATATGTAGATTTAATATTTGGAAGTAGAAGAGTCCAAAAATAAGTATTCTACTGCCAGAAAAAGTAGAAGTGGAAACACGGGTCCGTAAGCGAATCTGTACTGTTGTAATTTTGACAGAAATGTTTTAGGGTGACACAAGTTTGTATTTGACAAGCAATTAACACTTTATGGGAAAAACGGAAACGAAAATTTGTGTAAGCTTTACATTGTTGACATATTAACTGTCAATTTTTGGGTTTTCAAGAGAGAGGAAATCCTCACGATCTGGATTGTCGTTTAGAATTCTGCTTTGCAAGATGAGATTACATCAAGAAATATTATTTTGGACATTTTGTTGCGTACCAAAAAGATGGAGAGATAAAACTATTACCAAATATTCATATTTTTATATAACACGAACAACTGACTGCAAGAGCTACGAAATAACTATGAAATAAAAATGAACCTTGGGGTATGAATACCCATACAGTGGTTTCCGCTCTACAAGAAATACAAAAGGAATAAATACATAACACTTGCAGGATTTTTTTTTTGTTTATTAATTTTGTGCTTTTTATATGCAGTTTAGGAGAAACAAATAGCTATTTTTATATTTATTATCCTCTGAAAAATAAATGACTCTGAGAAGAAATTTTGTAGCAAATACTCAAATTCAAGAACGATAATGTTTGTAGGATTAATTTCAATTCGGGTGTTTAGATTTATAGCAACATTGAAAAAGCCTCAGCTTGTGTGTAAAGTTACGGGAAATAACGATACTGTGAACTATCAGAATCTGATAGAACTGAGACGTTAATGTAGTTTTCAATGATGTTTTGTGATAAAAGGAAGATATCAATCTTAGAGTTTTCTTGTCAATGCCTCTAACTAAAGAAGACAGTGCCTACAAAGCGTTGCTTTCAAAATTGCAAAAGGGTTATTTTTGTAAATGTGGAAAGGGTTCTTATTTTTCGAAAATGAGGCTGAAGAGAATATTCCCATTTTTAAAATAAAAAATATATTTGCAGTTTATTTGATTATTACTGTCTTTAGTGGCAAATTTTGTTGATGAAGAAAAGAACCAAATTGTAAAAAAAAAACTGTTCATCGAATTTGTGAGAACATATTTTGCTGTGAAATTTGGAAATGAAACCTGTTAATCCAGGATTTGTTACCAAATGAAGAATTTCTTTTGTAATTTAGATCCATCGACAAAGTTCATCGACATTATTTCTTACTCCTGGCAATTTTCGCAACAGTTTTGTGTTAAGCGTGGGGATTGATCCAATATATTGTTTGTCGAAGGATCTATTTGCTACAAATTAATTGAAAGTAATCTATGAACGTTTCAAAAGTCAATTCGGTTGTGTACTTTTTTATTAGCGTTTGTTATTAAAGCCAAATGACTTTATATATGTTTCACTCGTAACTTTGACGTAACGATTGACTCGTAACTTTATTCCCGCCTCGAGGATATTCTGTAATAATAAGGATTAACTACAAAAAAAACACATCTTTCACTGTTGAACACTTCTGTAATTATTTTAAAAGCGTATTTGATTAAGTCCTTTCTAGAGTATAGTTAGGAGCGTCATCCTTACTAAAAAAAGGTAAGAGAATGCTTGTCAAGAAAAAAAAAATATTATTCGGTGACATGTATTTTAAAATCGAAATCAGCCATAAATTTTCTTTTAAAAGGCTGTTCTTCATTTTTTTTTTAGACTAGGCGAAATTGGCTCCTGAATGCTGTATTCAGTATGAATTGTTAAGTGTTGTTGTTCTCCTAAATAATAACTTTCTTTGAATTTAAAATCGTTCCTGTTTTAATCCTAAATATTTAATTTTTGCAGAGTTTATCTCTTCTAAAATGTCCTTCTTCATTATTTTTTTTTTGGACTTGGCAAAATTGGCATCCGAATGATGTATTCAGAATAGATTATTAAGTGTTGTTGTTCTACTAAATCATAATTTTCTTTGAACTTAAAATCATTCCTATGTTAATCCTAAACATTTTATTTTTGCAGAGTTTATTTCTTCTCAAATATTCTGTATAGATTATTAAGTGTTGTTGTTCTACTAAATCATAATTTTCTTTGAACTTAAAATCATTCCTGTGTTAATCCTAAATATTCTATTTTTGCTGAGTGTATTTCTTTTAAAATGCTGTTCTTCATTTTTTTGGACTTGGCGAAGTTGGCACCTGAATGCTGTATTCAGTATGAATTATTAAGTGTTGTTGTTCTCCTAAATCCTAATTTTCTTTGAATTTAAAATCATTCCTGTGTTAATCCTAAACATTTAATTTTTGCAGAGTCTATTTCTTCTCAAATGTCCTTTTTCGTTTTTTTGGACTTGGCAAAATTGGCATCTGAATGATGTATTCTGTACAGATTATTAAGTGTTGTTGTTCTCCTAAATCCTAATTTTCTTTGAATTTAAAATCATTCCTGTGTTAATCCTAAACATTTTATTTTTGCAGAGTTTATTTCTTCTCAAATGTCCCTTTTCATTTTTTTGGACTTGGCAAAATTGACATCTGAATGATGTATTCTGTATAGATTATTAAGTGTTGTTGTTCTCCTAAATCATAATTTTCTTTGAATTTAAAATCATTCCTGTGTTAATCCTAAATATTTTATTTTTGCAGAGTCGAGAAAAATGTGCGTTCAAGGTTCATTTAGGTGATGCTGTAGAAGAGATGAAAAAGCTTTGCAGTCGCTATGCACTGAAATCATTTGTGAAAAACTGCGTGTCCTCGACCCACTGGGTAATTCCAGCAACTGTTGATCTTAGTGGTGATTCTTATTCGGATATAGAAGAGGACGACATTGTTGGCATTTGTAAGACCTTTTTAATTTATTTCCCAGAAATAAATTTTGCTCTTGTTGTTACGTTTTACCTTTAAACATTTTTTAAATGAATAATTTTAAGTGTTTTAAAAAAGAAAGTATTTTTAGACGAGAATGATTGTTGATTAGAATGATGATGTAGTACCTCTTTGAAAGAGTTTCTTTTTTTAGAAATGCTCCTCACGTTCATCTGATAAACTAATGTTTAGTTCATTTGACATGGCCCAACGCAGTCAAAAAATCAAACATTTTGTATTCCACAACAGTGAAACATTAAAAGAAGTCGAGACTGTGTAGTACTCTTAATATAATCCAGATATTTGACCTATTGTCTGAATCTGCGTTAGAATAATTACAACTGCAACACAAATATAAAACCTAACATGAAATTCTGGAGTTGTAAGTTCACTAGGAACTACCAAAAAGACGTTAAAATAGAAAATTCTTAAAGAATCAGACATGCCATGAAGAAATTATCATAATTTTTAGACTCAGATGTCAACATCAATTAAAACTATATATTGCCTGCCTGCTAGAACATTATTTCTAATATATGTGCTTTTTCAAAACGAATGGTTAAGACGTGAGGTTTGTACGGGAGGGGGGTAGGGTTCCATTTTATTGACGTTTCAGTAAATCCAGCTGAGAGCTAGCTATCCAGTTAGTAAATCCAGCTGAGGGTATTTTAAGGAAGGTGTGGTTTCATGATAGGGAGTAAAGAATGAAGCCCCAAACATAGTGGGGCTGAGTGAGGCGTGCAAATGATATTGGCCATAGATGACATTATGGTACGATAAGTTATAGTTAGACCATTAATTGTAATGCTTTTATTCACTGGAAATAGAATTTTGTTTTGGGATGTTTTATTCTGTGTTCTAACAAATTTTTTTCAACTTCTTTTTTACTGTTGAATTATGGAAAATATTCCCATCTGTTTGTTTTCTGTGTTGATAATGACCTATCCTGTATATGCCCTCTTTTCGTTAAAGGGTTGGGACAATGGGGGCTCCAACTACGTCTTCAAAATCGATTGGATTCCTGCAAATATATTCTTTTTAACCCATCGTTTGCTTTTAGGTGCTGTGATGACATTATGGTACGATAAGTTATAGTTAGACCATTAATTGTAATGCTTTTATTCACTGGAAATAGAATTTTGTTTTAGGATGTTTTATTCTGTGTTCTAACAATTTTTTTTCAACTTCTTTTTTACTGTTGAATTATGGAAAATATTCACATCTGTTTGTTTTCTGTGTTGATAATGACCTATCCTGTATATGCCCTCTTTTCGTTAAAGGGTTGGGACAATGGGGGCTCCAACTACGTCTTCAAAATCGATTGGATTCCTGCAAATATATTCTTTTTAACCCATCGTTTGCTTTTAGGTGCTGTGAACAAAGTCTTAAATAGCTTAGATGCTGTACAATGCTTACAGGATGCCCCATCTTTTTCTAAAGATCCAAAATCTTTGAAGGGCCTTTTGGATGACTCTGGTCTTCATCAACTGCTAAATGTAAGAATTGTATTTACTTTCATGTTTGCGTCAAAATGAAAAATAGTTCTCACTTTGTGCAGATGTGAATAAGTGCGGAACGCACACATTTGCGAACTAATTTTTACCAATTCCTTTCTTTTTATTAGTGGCCAGGCTCATAAACTTTTAATCAAGCACCCACTGTTTTGTTTATGTATTACTTGATCAGTATTTGATATTAAAAATCTTCTCGTTTATTCCTATTGATTTTCATTGAGCAATTTTTTTTTTCTGTACCTTGTTTAGATTGTTTTTATTTGAATTTTCATTTGATAACTGGGTTTCATATTTCCGTTATATATTTATCATGTTGTTAGAGAGTTTGTCAATAACGGTTATTTCTTTGCCATTGCAGTTCTGTTAATTCTGCTCTGGGCTTCAATATCCTTTCTGTTGGCTGAAAATCCAATTTTTAGAATCTGGTGTTTAAGTCTGAACCTTTTTTTTTTCTTTTTTTTTTTTTTATAGTCAGCATCAAAACAAAAAAATTCAAAGAATAGAGAGACGAGTATGATAACAGCCAGTGAAAAATAGAATAAAAAATGCAAATAAAAGTTCAAATGACAATGTAAAAACCAAGGCTCAAAACATACACTGAAACTAAAATCCTTTCGAAGCAGCGATGAAAGGGTAACTAAATAAAAAATTGCAATACCGAATGGCCTTTTACAATTTCATTTTATGTAAAGTATTCTTAAAGGCTAATCGCTTAACAGGTAATATATTATCAGATACTCTTTTAGACTGCGAAATATAATTATTTGAACGGACATGAAAACGATCGGAATTAATAAGTTCATTATGAATAGGGCTTAGAAAAGTTTCCCCAGTGTCTTTATTGAGGGCGACCTTTACGAGAATGTGCTTTTTTTCAACTGTCTCCCTGAAAACTTGCATGAAACCTTTTACAGGGGCAATAATGGAGGTATTATCAAACCATATGAAATGATATGGGTTGTCATAGACAGGTTGAGTCAAGGTTGAATCAAAAGTCTCACACCTTTGGCGTAGCTCCTTGGCTTTGTCGATTGAGGACCTGTGTTCCGATAACCTCTCCCTTAATTGCTGTTGGGTTTTACCAACATAAGAACAGCCAAAAGACAGGGAATTCTATAAACGCCGCTACCTAGAATGAAACTAGTTTTATCTTTAAGTGGAAACTATTTGCTTAGCAAATCGAGGGCTACTACGAGTGGGATTATCTTCCCATTTTGCGTGGAAGGAAAGGAATTAACTCGAGAATATTAAGGTAGCCTACGGTGAAGAATTGCATACCACTGAAACTCCAAATCTAATTTTTTTTTCTTCGTAAAAACTTTTCATAAAAAGGAAAATATTTCAAAACCCAGTGTAGACACTTAAGACAATTGGTATTTTGGAGCAGCAGCTTTGAACCAATAATACCTGTCACAGCGGTAAATCTTTGTTCATCCCGCGCATCTTAATTGGTTGTCGCGAAGAAAGAAAAGGGAAAAAGGTAAAATAAAATGGAAATGAATTGGAATAGAAGGAAAGGAATAAAATAAATGTAAAAGTGTGTTGGATAAATGGAAAATCTAGAAAAGAAGCAAATGCAATTTTTTTTACCATAAAGTGGTGATGAATGCATTTTAGAAGAACTAGGGCTCTTCTTCCGCTTTTTAGGCGATTCATTGGTCTTGTCACTTCAATGGTTTTGATTATTAGCTGACTTTTTGGGGTTGTTGCTCCTGATTTTTTAGTTTTGGTTATTAAAAAAAAAAAAATTGTGCAGAAATTACAGAAGTTTTGGTGGGCCTACGGTGAATTTGCTACTTACTAATGTTTTTTTCGTAAAAGTTCATTTCGAAGATAGAAAAAGATATAAAAGCTGGACTGCCAAGCTAGGCTAAATTCATTCTGGCACTTCATTGCGACATTTGACCTCCAAAAATATGAAAGAAAATAAAGTTTAGAGGAAATTTCTGTTTCTAGATTTTGCAACTGGATTTTTAAATAACTTTAATTGCTGGATAGACGTTGCTTTTATTATACGATGCATAAACTATATTATACTATGCATATACTATTATAAATGCTAATTTACGATTAAGGGATCACAGTTTCTTATTTCACTTTTATAGCTAGACTTAATAAAACTGAAGAATTGAAATACTTGATTTATGGGAAAACATTATATAGAAGTTTAGTTACTACTACTTGCTACTTGCTGCAGGATCAGGCATTTTTCACCTAAGCTGGCATCTGAAAATTCAAATGCTACACATGAATTTTATTAACTGACGACCCCATCTGATTGAAGTTCAGCCCCACCCAATCTTACTTAGTATGCTTTTTGATGGATTAACATGACAAATTATTTTGTTTGGGCGTTCATGCTTTACAAATTTAAAATTTATGCCAAGACTTGGAAAGAGGTATCTTTTCTAAGGTAAAGCCGACTTATTGCTCACGCGAAAACGCTCAAACAATGGTGGTAGAAACTGCTGCGCCTGGCCATTTCTTTTGAGCCGGAATGGATTCTCGTTGATTCTCGACTTCTTTGTTCTTTTAAACATAAGACGTGACTTGGTTACCCAAACTACCTTTATTTAAAAAAAATAGAGTAATCTAATCCTTACTTGGCCTTTTCACCCACACAAAAACATCTATCTTAATTAGTGTCTTCTAAAATAAAATTCCATCTTAATTAGTGGTAATCGAGTGCCTTCTTTTATACTTTAAGGTATACCATACAGTGTCATTGCTGTCAATAAGAAGCAATTCTGATTTGAAGCCGGGTCAGACAAATGGCTATTTGTGTCTAAAAGAATTATCCGATATTCTAGTTGATCCAAGGTTCAATAATCGTCTTGACGGTACAGTTGAATTGAGAAATATTCTAAATGGACCACGTTTAAAGGTATGTTTTGACACCAATTTTAGGAAGAAAGTAAATGAGTGGTTTTCTCCTAACTCGGGAAGTCGTTGAGATAGTTAAAAGCCCATTCACAATTATATTTTACTATTACCGATATTTAGCTAGCACTGGTTTGAACCAATCAGATTTTTCCTATTATTTTCAGATTAGCTGACAAATTTCGTGAAAAGTTTTCATTGGCTCAAATTAGCGCTAGCTAAATCTAGTAAAATCTCATTGTGAATGGACTTTACGTGAACCTTTTAGGAATGAATATGTAATTTGAATCACGGCATAAGAAAAGGATTTCAAGTTTCTACTCCTTTTCCCCTTCATAGCATGTTCGGTGTTTTCGATTTTGAATATGTTGGTTTAAGTAAGTCCTCGTGTGGTGTAATTTTTGAGTGTGAATTATCAGTGAATTATTTAGTGCATTATCATGCTATCACTGGCATGTGAATTATAACATTCATATCTACAATAGAGACTTATGGAGTTGTTTGTTAAGACGATTGAATCATATAGAGATCTGCAATCAAGTGATCCCCGTATTCTGTGAAGGTGGGAAGGAAGTGCCTACAATTCAAGATGGAGTAAAAAAAAATGTAGTTTTTTGGAGTTGAAGTGTTGTTTGTTGAGAGAAATGTGTTTATAGATAAACTTTTAATTGAAAAGTGCGAGCCAACTATACCCCTATTCAATTTGGAAGACTTCCAGAGTCCCAAATATCTGTATAGGGAATACATAACCCGAGGATGAGATAAGATTTTTAGTGCATGGATTCCAAACATTCCTTCTCGGAATATTTGTATAGGACATTCTAGGAAGAAAAACGAAACTCGTAGTATAAATTGGAACCACACCAAGTGGGCAATGAAGGGTGACAAGTAACAAATGTTTTATGTATATATGTGTTTTTCTGTTAAAAATAAACTTTTGTGATGTTTTATGTTACCCTTCTGAGATGGAGGGGGAGTGGTCGACGATAAAGAATAGAGGCTAACGCCTTTTCGAATAAACGTGTTTATTATCAATAAAAACATATATATATATATATATATATAAAACATATGTTACTTGTCACCATTCACTATCCACTTGGAGTAGTGTATACTACGAGTTTCGTATTTCTTCAAATAATGTCTTATAAACATATTCCGAGTAGGAATGTGTCTTGGAATCCAACCAAGAAAAAATTGTATCTCATCCTCGGGGTCATGCATCCAATAGATATATCTGGGACAACAGACCAAATGCAATGGGAGTACTGGCCGTCAGGAATCATTGTATTATGTGATAGACGACATTAATGATTACGGAATAGAAGATACTTGACAGACCAGATGCAATAGGAATACTGGCCGTCAGGTCAGTCAATCTTGTCATAGTAAGTCCCCCCTTCCCCAAAAAAGTTTGAGGGGCAAAAACAGAGGGGGACTTCGAGGGGGACATGGGGCTTTGGATGGGTACATGGGGATCCAAACTCGTGCGCAAGTCTGGAAAGCCAGTGTTCTCAGGACCATTACATTACAAAAAAGGTACCTGGCCGGCTGCAGTTACTACAATTTTTGGGACCGAGACAAGTATCATTGACCATCAAAAGAATATGTCTGTTCAGCAACCATCTCAAATCACTGTGGTATGCATATTCTTGGAATGATGCCAAAAAAGGCGGCCGCAAACAACAGACGGATAAGCATGTACCATTTATCCAAGCCCAGTTATGAAACCGATTACCGATTATTTGGGGAGAGGGAAATTAAAACGTGCGTAGCAGGGGCGCTGGTCTTTCTCCGTTCAGTTTTGACTCTTAAGAAGGACATTTGCACTTTTAATATCTGATTGAGTTAATCTCCTCTGAAGTTTTTACGACAACCTCTTCCATGTCAAATGGCTTAAAAATAAGTAAATAAATTATGCATTGAAGCAATTATGGGTCTTTACTACAGGCGATGCTGGGGGCTCTTGCTCTGATTTGTCGCTGGAACAAAACAGTATAAACTTGTACGAACGTAACATTACAAGGCAAGCCACGAAAACTGACTTTACCATAGTTAAAATATAATGTAAATTTTAATTGTTCATATAACTCCCAAGGGAATTCGTTCTCTTAGCATACAATAGAAAAGAAAAAAAATGAATCCTATCATCCAAATAATAAACCTCAGGGAAGGTGCAGAACCTTAGGGTAATAACTGGCTTTATGTAAATTTATATATGCTTATAACTTTTGGTGAGTACCTTTAAACTTCTTAATTTTTACATGTTTGGTATCAGCATTAACTGAAGATTGTTTCTAAACTTCCGTTTTTATGGCACTTGGTATTAATCAAGTGACATATAGCGATCGCAAATTCTGTTGGTCTGTCTGTCTGTCCCAGTTTTGATACTTTAGGCGCTTCCAGGTAAGCTAGGACGATGAAATTTGACAGGCGTATCAGGGACCGGACCAGATTAAATTAGAATTATCCCGATTTGACCATCTGGGGGGGGATGAGGGGCCGATTAATTCGGAAAAAATAGAAAAATTGAAGTATTTTTAACTTACGAACGGATGATGGGATCTTAATGAAATTTGATGTTTGGAAGGATATTGTGTCTCAGAGCTCTTATTTGAAATCCCAACCAGATCCGGCTACATTGGGGGGAGTTGGAGGGGGGAACCTAAAATCTTGGAAAACGCTTAGAGTGAAGGGATGGGGATGAAACTTGGTCGAAAAGATAACTAGAAGTCCTAGATAAGTAATTGACATAACCGGAACAGATCTGCTCTGTTTGGGGGAGTTCTTTTTTTTTTTTGGGGGGGGGGTAATTCTGAAAAATTAGAAAAAATGAGGTATTTTTAACTTACGAAGGATTGATCAGATCTCAATGAAATTTGAAGTTTGGAAGGATATCGTGTCTCCGAGCTCTTATTTTAAATCCTGACTGGATCCGGTGACATCGGGGGGAATTAAGGGGGGAACCTAGAATTTTGGAAAACGCCTAGAGTGGAGGGATGGGGATGAAACTTGATGGGAAAAATAAGCACAAGTCCTAGATACGTGATTGACATAACCGGAACGGATCCGCTCTCTTTGGGGGAGTTGGGGGGCGGAGGGTTAATTCTGAAAAATTAGAAAAATCAGGTATTTTTAACTTACAAAGGAGTGATCGGATCTTAATGAAATTTGATGTTTGGAAGGATATCGTGTCTTGGAGCTCTTATTTTAAATCCCTACCGGATCCAGTAACTTTGAAGGGAGTTGGGGGGGCCTAAAATCTTGGAAAACGCTTAGAGTGAAGGGATCGGAATGAAACTTGATGGGAAAAATAATTGTAAGTCCTAGATACGTGATTGACATAATCGGAACAGATCCGCTCCTTTGGGGGAGTGGGGGGGTGGGTAATTCTGAAAAATTAGAAAAATGAGGTATTCTTAACTTAGGAAGGAGTGATCGGATCTTAATGAAATTTGATGTTTGGAAGCATATTATGTCTCAGCTCTCTTACTTTAAATACCGACCGGATCCGGTGAAGAGACTATGGGGGGTGGCGGAACCTAAAATATTGGAAAACGCTTTGAGTGGAGTGATCGGGATGAAACTTGGTAGAAAAAATAAGCACAAGTCCTAGATACGAGACTGACATAACCGAAACGGATCCGCTCTCTTTGGGGGAGTTGGGGGGATGGTTAATTCTAAAAAAAAAAGAAAAAATTTGGTATTTTTAACTTTCGAAAGAGTGATCGTATCTTAATGAAGTTTCATATTTAGAAGGACTTCCAAACTCAGATCTCTTATTTTAAATCCCGACCGAATCCAGTGTCATAAGGGGGTGGGGACCGGAAATCTTGGAAAACGCTTAAAGTGGAGAGATTAGGATGAAACTTGGTGGAAAGAATAAGCACAAGTCCAAGATGGGTGACTGACATAACCGGACCGGATCCGCTCTCTTTGGTCCTGGGGGGGGGGGGGGGGAGTAATTCAGAAAAATTAGAAAAATGAGGTATTTGTAACTTACGAACGGGTGATCAGATGTTAATGAAATTTGATATCTAGAAGGATCTTGTGCTTTAGAACTCTCATTTTAGCCTAAATCCCGACCAGATCCGGTGACATTGATATGAGTTGGAGGGGGAAACCGGAATTCTTGGAATGTGAAAATCGAGGTACCTTAGAATGGGTGATCGGATCTTAATGAATTTTGATATTTAGAAGGACCTCGTGACTCAGAGCTCTTATATTAAATCCGGACTGGCATTAAGCCTCCGATTTCAAACAGTTCGTGGTAACGAACTGTAGTAAGGAGCGATCCGGCTCAATAGTAACCAAAACTCTAAAAAATTGAATTTTGATATCAATAGCTACATCAAAAGAATCGCATTTTAATGCTGATTTTAAATATATAAGTTTCATCAAGTTTAGTCTTAGCCATCAAAAGTTACGAGCCTGAGAAAATTTGCCTTATTTAGGAAAATAGGGAACACCCCCTAAAAGTCGCAGGATCTTAACGAAAATGACACCATCAGATTCAGCGTATCAGAGAACCCTACTGTAGAAGTTTCAAGCTCCTATCTACAAAAATGTGGAATTTTGCATTTTTTGCCAGAAGACAAATCACGGGTGCGTGTTTATTTGTTTGTTTGTTTTTTTTTTGTTTTTTTTTCTCCAGGGGTCATCGTATCGACCAAGTGGTCCTAGAATGTCACAAGAGGGCTCATTCTAACGGAAATGAAAAGTTCTAGTGCCCTTTTTAAGTGACCAAAAAATTGGAGGGCATCTAGGCCCCCTCCCACGCTCATTTTTTTCCCAGAGTCAACGGATCAAAATTTTGAGATAGCCATTTTGTTTAGCATAGTCGAAAACCATAATAACTATGTTTTTGGGGATGACTTACTCCCCCACAGTCCCTGGGGGAGGGGTTGCAAGTTACAAACTTCAACCAGTGTTTACATATAATAATGGTTATTGGGAAGTGTACAGACGTTTTCAGGGGGATTTTTTTGGTTTTGGGGGTAGGGTTGAGGGAGGGGGCTATGTGGGAGGATCTTTCCTTGGAGAAATATGCCATGGGGGAAAAAAATTCAGTGAAAAGGTCGCAGGACGAATCTGGTCACGTTAGAAAAAAACGTCAAATTAAGAGCTTAATATACAATGCTGGGTGTTCGGAGCCTCTCTATTATGGAGTATAATTTGAAAATAACACAACTATACGAGCGATAAAACATATATACCACAGCCATAACTCAACTAACGAAAGAACTGCTAAGAGATAACACAACTATAAAGCTAAAACAGGTGAAAACTAACGGGAAAATAAACGAACTAAGAGGTGGAAGGGGTCCAGAGAAAAAATATAATCCTTTTTCAATTTTGAGCCTAACTTCCGCAAAGGAGTAATAATGTCAGAAGCCCCGAAATACCGAATTATTTTCTTTTCAAACAGTTCGTGGTAAGGAACTGTAGTAAGGGGCGACCCGGCTCAATAGTAAACGAAACTCTAAAAAACGGAATTTTGATGCTAAAAGATACATCAAAAGAATCGAATTTTTACGCTGATTCTAAATATATAAGTTTCAATTAATTTAGTCTTTGTCATCAAAAGTTACGAGCCTGAGAAAATTTGCCCTATTTTGGAAAAAAGGGGGAAACATCACCTAAAGGTCATAGAATCTTAACGAAAATCACACTATCGCATTCGGTATATCAGAGAACTCTATAGCAAAAATTTCAAGCTCCTATCTAAAAAATGTGGAATTTTGTATTTTTTGCCAGAAGACAAATCACGGGTGCGTGTTTATTTGTTTGTTTGTTTTTTTTTTGTTTTTTTTTTTCCCAGGGGTCATCTTATCGACCAAGTGGTCCTAGAATGTCGCGAGAGGGCTCATTCTAACGGAAGTGAAAAGTTCTAGTGCCCTTTTTAAGTGACCAAAAAATTGGAGGGCAAATAGCCCTCCCATGCTCATTTTTTCCAAAAGTCAACAGATTAAAATTTTAAGATAGCCATTTTGTTCAGCATAGTCGAAAACCATAATAACTATGTCTTTGGGAATGACTTACTCCCCCACAATCCCTGAGGGAGGGGCTGCAAGTTACAAACTTTGACCAGTGTTTACATATAGTAATGGTTATTGGGAAGTGTACAGACGTTTTCATGGGGATTTTTTGGTTTGGGGGTGGGGTTGATGGGAGAGGGCTTTATGGGAGGATCTTTCCTTTGAGGAATATGTCATGGGGGAAGAAAAATTCAATGAAAGGGCGCAGGATTTTCTAGCATTACTATAAAAAAAACAATGAAAAAAAAATATGAAAACGTTTTTTCAAATGAAAGTAAGGAATAGCATTGAAATTTAAAACGAACAGAGATTATTACGCATATGAGGGGTTCTAAAAATACTTTAGCATAAAGAGCAAGGTATTTAGGAGGAGATAAATACCTCGCTCTTTATGCTAAAATATTTTTAGTGATTTCAACTATTTATTCTACGGCCTTTTTGATTCAGGGGTCATTCTTAAAGAATTGGGACAAAACTTACGATTTAGTGTAAAGAGCAAGGTATTAACGAGGGTACAAACCCCCTCGTACACATAATAAAAATATAAGAATATAAAAGTTTGTTATGTAAGTTAATTCTTAAGTTACGTATATTTTTTACTAATAAAAACGTTCGTTGAATATTAAAAGTTTTAGTAGCCTTTTTAAGTAACCGGAAAATTCGAGGGCAGCTAGGCCTCCTTCCCCACCCCTTATTTCTCAAAATCGTCTGATCAAAACTAAGAGAAAGCCATTTAGCCAAAAAAAAATTAATATACTAATTTCATTTCAATGATTTATGTGCGGAGAGCCAAAATCAAACATGCATTAATTCAAAAACGTTCAGAAATTAAATAAAAAAAACTAGTTTTTTTAACTGAAAGTAAGGAGCGACATTAAAACTTAAAACGAACAGAAATTACTCCGTATATGAAATGGGTTGTCCCCTCCGCAGTCCCTCGCTCTTTACGCTAAAGTTTTTAATTGTTTTAAAAAGTAGAATTGTGGCAAAGAGTCAAACTTTAGCGTAAAGAGCGAGGGATTGCGGAGGGGACAACCCATTTCATATACGGAGTAATTTATGTTCGTTTTAAGTTTTAATGTCGCTCCTTACTTTCAGTTAAAAAAAAAACTAGTTTTTTTTTATTTAATTCCTTCTAAAGCAATCTATTGATTCTTAGAATTTTGCTAGAGCTCATACCATATGAGTTCTTGGCTCTTGGCTCTTCTGACCTTGTCACAAGTGCCATATGAGCTCTTAGCTCTTGTTCACACATCCGGCTCCTTTTTTGCACCTGTCGTTCTTCACTGATACTCCATCGTCCCAGACTGTTTGGTAAACTCTCTGTATTATTTTGCTTTTGTCCTGAATAGCTTTTATGTCAATTTTTAAGGCAATTTAAGAATATGACAAGATTTTGACACATCGATCCTCTTTAAATTTACTGTTGGGAATAAACCATTCATAGGGGAAACTTATGGTTCAATGGATGAGTAGGAATCGCTTATCATTGTCAATGCAGAAATTAGGTCTTTTACTTAGTTTAGACGTATAGAGTTCCTACTAGGTTTTGATAAACGGGTGAACAAATTTTCAACTGAAAATTCTTTCAAGAAATCCCATAGTTTTTTTCTAATGAAAAGACCTTTAAAAAGGTTTTAAAGTTAAGTGTTTATTATTTTCTAAAATGTCAACCACTTTTGTTACTTTTTTCGTCCTAGACCATCTCCATAACCCCCTACCTGCTCTTTGGCTTACCTTAGTCGTTCGTTGCTCATTAGTTAGTTTTTATCGCAGAAAAAAGGCAGGCATGTTTGATTTTGGTTTTCTAATCGTCTTGATGCTTTTGGGGGTAGTTCCCCGGGTATAGGGCCTTCACCTTTAAAGGAGAAGAAAAGTGCTATAGAAGCCTGAAAATGGGCCAGGAATTACTCACCTCTTATACACTCAAAACTTACATCTATACTTAGACGGGCCAAGTGGATCCTAATGTATGGAAAAATAAGGATTTTGGTTCAAATAAAAATAATGGTCCAAACAAAAATAAGGTTCAAATGCCACAGAAAAGGGTCATTTTTCAAAGAATCGAACGGCTTCAAATCCAAAAGAGGGGCCTGATCAGGGGTCAAAAGTCTTGTCACAATCTACTTGAAAATTACGTCCGTAACTTCCTTGGCCAAGGGAATCCAGAGTACAGCCTACTAAATAAAATAGAAGAAAAAATTTAGTTTGTCTGAAAATGGCGCTTTAAAGATGGCCAAAAAATGTGTCTGGACGGCTTGAAACTTAAATCTCTAAGTCGTAAATTTCTTTACCGTTTGGGTTGATACTTATATTCAAAGACCTTGGGCCAAAGAAAAAAGAAGCGAAGAAAAACAAATCCTTTTTTTACCAAAAATGGACCCGAATCAGAGCCAAAAAAACTTTTGTTTTAGAACGGGTTGAAACCTGCATCTATTAGCTCCAGGACTAAAGAAATCCTAATATACCAACAAAATTTTAGGCTAGGGCATTAACCGCCCTATAAAGAACCAAAACCTTCCAGCCAACTTGAAACTTGTATCACAAATTTCCTGGGAAATGGGAACCTCATTGCACAAAAAGAGAAAGGAAAATAGTAAATAACGGAACAAATGAAGAAAACAAATTCAAAAGAATGAAGAAAATTATGGTTTATTAAAAACGGAACCGGAAAAAGAATATAAAGTCCCTGAGTCAAGGGAATCCTCATATACGAATAAAATTTTATGGCACTTGGTATTAACCATGTGACATATAGCAATCGCAAATTCTGTCGGTGTGTCGGTCTGTCTGTCGGTCCCGGTTTTGCTACTTTAGGCACTTCCAGGTAAGCTAGGACGATGAAATTTGGCAGGAGTATCAGGGACCGGACCAGATTAAATTAGAAATAGTTGTTTCCTCGATTTGACCATCTGGGGGGGGGGGAGTGAGGGGCTGGTTAATTCGGAAAAATAAAAAAATTAAGTATTTTTAACTTACGAACGGTTGATCAGATCTTAAGGAAATTTGATGTTTGGAAGGATATCGTGTCTCAGAGCTCTTATTTTAAATCCCGAAAGGATCTGTTGACATTGGAGGGAGGGGGAGTTGGGAGGGGGAAACCTAAAATCTTAAAACACGTTGAGTGGAGGGATCGGGATGAAACTTGTCAAGAAAAATAAGCACAAGGCCTAGATAAATGATTGAAATAACCGGAATGGATCATCTCTTATTGGGGTAGTTGGGGGGGAGGGTTATTTCTGAAAATACCCCCCTCCCCCGTGAAAAACACCCTCACCCCTCGCGAAAAATACCCCCTGCAGAAAATACTCCCCGGAAAATACCTCATCTGGTAAATACCCCCTTCCCCCCTAAAATACCCCTTGTGGAAAATTGGCTTTCCAAATTCGAGATATTTATTTGAGTCTTTTTTTCCGCAGGGGGAAAGAATGTTGGTACTTGTGTGTTGCGCCACTTACTCAGGTTTACGCTGTGTAAAACTCAAGAACAAACCTGTTTCTTCGTTAGTTTCTTTCAGCTTAGCGCGATACAAGATAAACACAAGTGACAGAATAGATGAGAAAAATATAATTTGGGTATATATTTTCACTTAAGGGCAGGGGATAAAGTATTTGGACAGTTTGATGTCAGAAAGCAATTCATACTTCATAATATGGAAAATAATTCTACCTAACGTATTTTGCATGCAGGCCCGCTATACTTTACCCCCACCCCCTAATATGCAAATATATAGCCCCTATTTGTTTCTTAAGTAACGAAGAAACCGGTTTGTCTTCGAGTTTTACAAATCATAAACTTGAGTGAGTGGCATATAATATGCCACTATTTAAACTATATAATATACCACTACACCACTATATAATATGCCACATATAAACTTGAGTGAGTGGCATATAAATTTTTCATGGAGAAAGAGTTTTTCCATCTGAAAGTAAAGAGCAACATCAAAACTTAAAACGAAGAGAAATTGTTACGTATATAAAAGGAGTTGCCTCTTTCGCAAGACCTTGCTCTTTACGCTAAAGTTTTGAATTTTCGTACTAATACTTTAAGAACGATTCCTGAAAGACAGTGGTCTTTTTATTAGAGCAATAAATTTGTTTTAAATTCTATAAAAAAAAACTTTGGCGTTAAGAGTAAGGTCTTATGAAAGGGACAGCTTCTTTCATATACATAATAACTTCTGTTCGTTTTAAGTTTTGATGTTGCTCCTTACTTTCAGTTAAAACAACTTCTTTTTAAAATTTAATTTCTAATCTTTTTTTTATAATACCGGGAAATCCGGCTCTATCCATGAAAAACTCCGGTACTTTTGTATTATACGTCACTCACTCAAGTTTAAGATGTGTAAAACTTGAGGACAAACTGGTTTCTACATTAGTTTCTTTGTTACTTTAGAAACAAATTTTGCATATATTTTTGCACGTTACAGGGGAGGGGTATAGCGGGCCTGCATGCAAAATATGTTAGACACAATTATTCTACATATTATGAAGTAAGAATTGTTTTCTGACTTCAAACTGTCCAAATGCTTTAGCCCCACCCCTTATGTGCAAATATATAGCCCAAATTATATCCCGTCTATTCCGTCACCGGTCTTTGTCTTATCTCGCGCTAAGCTGAAAGAAACTAGCGAAGAAACTGGTTTGTTCATGAGTTTTACACAGCGTAAACTTGAGTGAGTGGCGCATAATCCATAACTACCAAAATTCCTTCCCCCTACGGAAAAAAAAATCTAAAATTCTCTAATTCGGAAAGCCTTATTTTCCTCCGGGGTATTTACCGGTGGATATTTTTTAACGGGGAGGGGGTGTTTTCCGGGGGGATATTTTTCGGTGAGGGGGGTAAACGTCGGCCACCCCAATATAGGCCCAGTTTGTTTTCTATCTCCAATCGGCTTGCAATATACAGGGCCTGTTAACTGGGCATAATGGACCTTAGTGAAGACAAAACACTTGAAAACAGGCCAAACATTTTCTCTAAACAGTTTGAAGCTTACGTACATAGACTAGGCCAAAAGATCCTCAATGACGACAACGAATTTTGGACGAAAAATTTGGTCATGTAGATGCCATGCGCGGAAAATTGAAACTTTATTTTGCCTATTGGCTTGTAGGAAAAGGACCCTCAATGAAGACAGAAGATTTGGGAGCAAATTTTGTTGTAATTATTCGTAACATCTCCATCTTTTTTATTTTTTTTTTTTGCAGATTTTCCTTCCGTGTGATTGAAAGGCCAGTCTTTGGGAATACCTACATCGCCAAACTACGGTAAAAGATAAAAAGTGACAACAAAATAAAACGAGGAACCTGGGAGGAAAATACAAATGGGAAAATTACCGTGGCGGGTTCATAATTTGTCTATAATACAAATTATGTTAAATAATTTGAAATAATAAATATTTCATTAATGAAATTTCATACCGTGAAATTTCTTGATAGTGGAAATTTTTTGACAGTAAAGAATAACTGCCATTTACCATATCAGGAAAGGCTCTTGGAAATTTTTTCCTGTGTTGTTTGTATTGTTTTCCTTTTTTTACATTCCTAGGTTCCCCTCGTCAGTGACCATGGCTTAGAACGGAGAAGGTTAACCGGGTCATTTTACAGAGGACTCCTTTTAGCAGCTAACTCTTTTAGGGGCCTAACTGTTAAAGCCTAATATTATTTTTTATATCTATCTCAGGCTTACAAAAGTGTGAAAGTAATCCTCGTCTAAAATAGAAAGTTTGGAGTAAAACAAATTCAAAACATTTTACTTTTTACACTGATTCCATATACCCAAATTCTATCCAGGTTATTAATTTATACTCGAGTTTCCGTCTGATTGAAGAGCAGGTAGGGGAGAAGGTAAAGTCTGTTCCACATTTCAAAGGCCCTTCGGAAATAAAAAAAAACTATATTTTCTTGTTATGAGGCCTTGCTACAAAAAATTCTTTTATTTTTTTCCTGGGGGAGGGGGGTCGTATCAAATCGATGGCCGTATGCTGCTGGAGAGTGGTTACTCGAACGAAAGCTTTTAGAATTTGCGCCTCTTTTGAGTAAGAAAGGATATTAGACCACGGAGAAACGTCACTTTTTTTATTTTGTGCCATAACACGATTTTTTTTTTTCAAACTGAAATTGGAAAAAAAATCCTGAATTTCTCAATCATTAAAAAAAAAAAAAAAAAAAAAAAAAAAAAAAAAAAAAAAAAAAAAAAAAAAAAAAAAAAAAAAAAAAAAAAACCGGCTGTGCTCTCATCAGCCGGTCGCCACGTTTTAGCACGATTTCTATAAGCATTTCGATAGTCTTTCAAATTCAAGACAAACATTGGTCATAAGTTTAAAGCTTTGGATGACTTACTGGGGACTAGTATAAAGTAATATTTTGCCGTACCTATACAGGTCTGGCAAGGTTCACTTGACCCCTCTTCCTCTCCTATATCCCAGTAAAATAAAACTGCTGTAAGGATCTTCCAGGAAAATTTGAAAGGTTTTTGTGTGAAAACAGATTTTTTTTAGACTAGAGCCAATGCTCTTTGGAAACTTCTTTCAATCCCACATCAGAGGGTCCAACCATTTTGTGGCGGTTCAATCAGCTTGACCATCAAAAAGATGCTCGAAAAGGGTGGTCATGTTAAAAGTTTAGAATAGGCATATGTATGAGGATTTTCTTTTTTAGCGCGTGACAGATTTCCAGAGGGACTCGTATGAAATATCTGAGAACCTTTGGGAGTAGTCAGAAGAGCATTGAGATCTTGTAGGGCGAACGGGAGTTGAACGTTACCCCCTTACAAAAGCTTAAATGTCTTGCTAAGTGTATGTAAGCCCGCAGGTAGCTGAATTACATATCTTAAAACAAGTTGCGTATAAATGTGTGCACAAAAGGACATGTTTTACATGTAACTAAAGAAAGCCTATACCCCCTCTGATAAATATGCTGAAAATATGATTCACTCTACTAATAACGCTAAGATAAAAAAGAGAAATATATGACGGATCCATTTTACAAACGAAAATATTTACTTACATTTTTTCAGTTCCTAAGTGCTCAAGTAACCCACGAACCATGTCCTTGTGCTACAGTAATGCGGGTTCTGGTATTCCTCTGGGACTAATGCAGGATTGCTTGGTTTAAACTTTGTTTTTTGGTAAATTTTCAAGGGGCCGGGCATAATGGCTTGTGATTGGCAGGGATAATTAAAAGTGCAACATATGCCGTTTTTTAACCTTTCAGGAGAGCCAAAATCGAAAAAAAGTTTGGCGGCTGTGGTCGCTCTGAAGGATGAGGCTAATGGTGATTCAAAGGGAACGTTTTCCAGACCAACTTTTTATGCTCTTTTCAATGTTGTAAATTAAATTTAAATATTCCAAATAAATTCAAAATTATCCCATTTTCTGGCGTATGTCTCCTTTTCCCTTGAGAAAAAAGGAGACAGATATCAGATCCCCATGTTATAGCTCCATAAGATACTCCTCTTTTGTCATTCTGAATCGCAACAAGGCTTGATAAAGAAGTGACATGCACCACTTAGAGGCTTATGTCTTCTTTTTTTGTCTTTAACGGTGCAAGATAAGACAATTCTGACTGTACCATTCGATTCTTCGCGCCTAGTTTTCCCATGGAACATACGTAACTCATTTTTGACCAAAAGGGCACATGTTGCGCTTTTAAATATCACTTTTTAGTGATATAGACTTTCTTATTGTGAGCGCTTGAAGTGTATCTATTACCTATTGTGATGGTTTCTTATTCATATCTGCTTAATTTCTTAAGAAATCCCTTGGCGGTGACGAAAATGTGTGTTTTATTACGCGTTCTGAAGTAATTTTTCTATTTAAATGTTGATACAGGTCTCGCAGTCTGCTTTTACTGATATGGATTATTTGAAATTGACGAATTTTTACTTGTTGAAAATGTTTCTGAATAGGTTTCTCTTTCGATCCTGCGCTTAGTTCTATTTTATGCTTTCTCTGGGAGTTCTAAGAATTTCCAGTCTTTCGTTATCTCTGAGAGTGCTTTTACTGGCTGCAATACTTTTTATTTTATTGAAAGAGATATTTCTTGCCAAGTAGCCTTATTTCCTATGTTATCATTTGTATGGTTGATCAAGGAATGCGTGAGAATAAAAGTAGTTGTAACGGGCAAAATTTAGTGTTATATCATTGTAGCTGTGTTCATTGTAAGCTGGAAGTCCCTTTTGCAATAGTTAATGAAATGGTCGAAGTAGTTCTTATATTTGTAAACCATTAGTGATAAGTTGAAATCTAACACATTCTATTACCAATGCAGCTGCTGGAGCGATTGTATTTGCCTGATCGCTCTTAAAATGAAACCGAAGAAACACATTATTTGGTTTCCAAACGATCTGGTTGTCCCTGGGTTCTAGCTACCACAGTATTTTAAAGCTAATAGACCTATTTTTCTTTCCTACCAAGTTAACTCTTGTTTGCAGTGTTCAATAGAGCCTTGAAAAATGTCTTTGATTTAATACTAGAATTAATCTGGATTCCTTGCAAAACTTTTGACGGAGCTTGAGTTTCTGAACAACTCTTGCCAAAGGAAATTGGAAGTCGGACTAGAATCTGTTTAACTTTTTCTTTGCC
The DNA here is from genome assembly GCF_032884065.1 of Artemia franciscana. Lineage (NCBI taxonomy): Eukaryota > Metazoa > Arthropoda > Branchiopoda > Anostraca > Artemiidae > Artemia > Artemia franciscana. The sequence continues at coordinate 17,599,085 of NC_088878.1, forward strand.
AATAATTGGCACTTTTGGTTGATGAGCATAAACAAGAAATTTGAAGCCATAAGCACCAGGTAGTGTACTGATCTCTGTTCCAGTATTCACAAACACTATATTTATAAAATACTTTATCTCATTCCGTGTCAAATGATATAAATATTGGCTTTAAAGGAAATTCAAGAGTTAAAATTCGTCAGATCTACTTACATAATACCCTATCAGGATTTTGGATCCAAATATTTATAGTTCACAATAGAATTGTCGCAAGAGACTTCAGAGAGAAACAATTATTCTTCCATCAGATGGGATTGTTACATCTATAACATTTTTTTCCGTTACCCCGTTGAAAATTTCCCGTTGTTTGTAAACAAAATTTCATTTTCAAAATTAAAGGAGTATAAAGCGGAATTCCGTTTGCTATTATTACGTTCTCCATGTTTTCTCCGCTCGAAGCAATAAGATAAATTGATGAATGTTTTGATCGATAAATAGTGTTGAATTATTATGACATGCTCAACAAAATAAGGTCTCTCGAAAAAATAGAAAGTTTTCTTTGGAACAGGTGTCACATAAAATAAACTAAAAAGAATATTGGAGTTGTTGACAAAGGAAATAGTGGTTGTGGATTCATCACGACTGGGAATTGAAATGCGAGAGTGTGGAGAATCGAGTGGACGAACCTGACAGGAACACTCTTTCATTTTGGTTTTATTTCCTGTGTTTGATTCAAATAAGAACCCTGGGATTCCGTCCTGGTAAAATACTGGTGTGACAATATTGAGATTGATGACTATTTATCAAAACGTTTTTTCAAGTTTACTTCTTTATGACATAGAATGAATAATTGTTATGTACAAATGCTACGGCTGTCTTTGAGAAATGAATCACACGTAATATCCGAATATTACACATTCAGTTTGGACTAATCCTATGTTTTATCCTAGTCATCTGAATTATTTGCTATACTAACCTCTACTTGAACGAGGATAATTTTCCTATTTATGATGAATAAGAACATGAAGCGAAATCCACCACGACACCCAAGGAGTCACCTAAGGCATGCTATTAGTTACGGACATATCCCTAATGGATATCATAATAGTAGGGATACTTCTAGCACTAATTACTTTACGGAGTTCCACCCGAACGCTAATGGCTACGTTCCATATGCTGAAAGCTCGGACTGTCCTTTTAGTGATTATGAAGGAAGTGGTTTTTTAGTTAGTGAAAGCTATGTCCCTATGATGGTGAGAAGCCGAAGTGGGCCTTTGATATCTCCTGTAGGAGGTTGTCCTGTTCATAGTCGTTATCGTCATATGCTTGACCAGCATGGAGTTCCAGGTCCTAGCTATAATCCTAATTATCTTCCAGCAATTCCGCGGCCTCCGCCTGCTCCTGCGACCGTAAGTTACTTCTTTCTTTTGCATCAGAAACGATTTTGCTCTCACACTAATGAAGTACCAAGGACATCAAAATATTCTCCCTTGACCTACCTCAGGTGTATTCATACCAGAAAATTCAATTTCTAGGATTTTTCATCTTTTTTTTTAATTACGAAGTTTTTACGACGAAATTACAAAGCTTTTTTGTCAGTTTAAGTTTAAGTTTTTGCCAGATGTCACTTTCATCGGTGAAAATGAATAAGAGAAACTAATTCCTTAAATTTGACTTTGCTTTTCTTTTGTAAAATTCAAACATTAACGATCTGCTGATTCCCAGTCAAACAAGACATGACATAACAAGGGAAATTTCCTCTTGTATTCTCTTCTTGCTTAAAAAGTTGGTAGTCAGTACCAATCTTTAAAATGTATATTTTACAAATATTTCTTCAATAAAGAGCCATTTTCCATGCTTTTGCAGGAGCACGTTTATGTACATAGGAAGATAGAGACGAACCAATCGTCTAAGAACTGTTTTAAAGTACTCAAAGGTTTGTTTGAGTCGTAAGATTTTTTGTATAAAATATACACCCCGCCCCGTAATTACACAAGCATTACACATACACACAGACACGACACACTATAACGGTGTCCCTTGTTGCTTTAGAGCATTAATATCTATATCTATCTATCATATACAAAAACTCAAAAGATCGTCTGGGACCCTTCTCAATTTTTGATGTATTTTGACATGCAAAAGGATGTTTTTGTTTTTTTTTTCAAGTAAAACTAAACAAAATTCTATTCTCCTCGTTTCTTTTCAAAAAATAGTAAATTATAAGTGCAGGTTGAGAAGGTAGTACTTTTAAGCCCTTTCCCGAGAAAGTTAATAACTTTTGAACAAAGTTGACTTTCGCGAAAAATGCCCAATATTTATTCTATATTTAGTATTTATTCGGCAGCTTAGACCGAACGGATAATATAGGTTGAACGGACTCGCACCAACACTTTCCAAAGATGACTGCGTTGTTCTGGAATTTTTTTGTTAATAAGATGACGAGTTTTAAAAAAGAGAATTGACTGTCTTGTGGAAAGAATACCCCAGTTTCGGTAGAGCTATGTAAATGACTACAACTTCAAAATTTCCCCCAGTTTCCTTGCCTTACTTTTTCCTTGTTTTAGTTGCTAAGATACCAAAGAATAATGAACACATCTTCTGTGGATAAAAGTCCCCCTTTTTTCATCTTTCCAAGTGCCGTTCCTAATTGAAACAGCTGAATGCGAAGACGTTCACATGTCTCTTTAAGTCACCTATACAAGATCAATTTATTTGGGGTTTTATAAGAGGATTTTTTCTTATTAGCTTTTACTACTTCCGAGTCGTCAATTTGATTCGTAAACCTAATATTATTGATAGTGCCTATATTTGATGATATTCCACATTTTTCTTTTTTTAGTGAAACACTGTAAAAAAAAAAGGCTAAAAATTGTGCGAAGTTTACTCAAAACTCAAGGTAACTCACAGTAAAATACAAATTATTTTCTGTTTTTCATAAGGCTTTGGGGGGGGGGGGCGGCAACTCTGCTTGACTTGGTTCACTTAGTTTTTGGTTATTTCCAACTTAGTTTCGATTTGTTATTTACTGTAATTTCTGTTCGATTTGGGTCCATTTGTTTATTGATGATGATTTGTGGTAGTTTTAGGTTTGGAAGATTATTTGACTTTATTTCTGCTCATTTTTTGTTTAATGGAGATCTTTACTTTTCTTTGAAAAACAAATTTTGGGGTAAAAGTTTTTTTTTAAATTAATTTCTGGTAAAGCGATGGGTCGTATAATTCTAGGAATATAGGTAAATGTCACGAGCCGCTTTAATTGAAACAGTTTTTCAAAAAACGTTCCAAGTACTGCGAAGCAGTAATATTGTTTGTTTTAAGTCTCAAATTCGCTCTTTACTTTTTTCAGACGAACGTTTTTTTTTTACAATTATCGTTTATGAGTGTTTAGGTTTTGAAAATGTAGACAAACAACTTTATAAAAAGGTCTTTTCCAATTTTGGGAAAGAAACTATAGAAGGCATCATGAGTTTTTGCTAAAATTGGTCGTTAAATGTTGGTTTAATTTTGCGTCTCTCTTAAATTTTTTGCTAAAAACCTGAAACTTGTCACATTGAGAGTCTATGGGGCATATTATCCTCGGCATCTTTTAGAAGTTCTAAATGAAGAATTCAAGTATCTATGAAACATGAGGCCTATCTTATTTGAAATGTGTACATATTATAGAAACCTGAAGTACATTAAAAAAAAAAAAATAAATAAAGATGTGCAGTCAATATACTTTACCGAAGTTTCGATTATTGCTAGTGCAATTTTTCTGCCGCAAGGCTGCAAACAATTTGAAATTATCATCAGAACACATACTTTCATTATTTTTGTTTCTTTAACTTTACCATTCTAGGAGAACTGATAATAAGAAATTAATGGGCCCTTGAATTAGATCACGTAGCTAAAAAAATCACCTTTACCAAAAGTCGAATTTAAGTTACCACGGCCACACCGAAGTGCCGTTAACCCTAGACTACAAAGTCTTGATTACAAGACTACAAAATATAAAAGTGTTTATTTTATATTTTTAGCTGTTTCCGGTCACCGGTTTATTATATCTATATATATAAAAATAAGTTGTCTGTCTGTCTGTGGATGTGTGGATGGATGTGTCAGGTGACGTCACCTGAAAAAACTGGATTAGGTGACGTCAAAACTGAAAAAACTAAAAAAAGGCAAAAACTACAAAAAAAAACTAAAAACTAATAAAAAAAATAAAAAAGCTAAAAAACTAAAAAAAACTATAAAGGTAAAAACCAATAAAAAACTAAAAAAAAAAACTGAAAAAACTAAAAAAAGGCAAAAACTACAAAAAAAAACTAAAAACTAATAAAAAAAGTAAAAAAGCTAAAAAACTAAAAAAACTAAAAAAACTAAAAAAAGGTAAAAAACTAAAAAAAATAAAAAATAAAAAAAAACTAAAAAAAAGGGAAAAACTGAAAAATAAGCTAAAATAAAGGTAAAAACCAATAAAAAACTAAAAAAAAAAGGAAAAAACTAATAAATGACGACACTCAAAGAGAAAGCGACCAGGACAAAAGGAATGTTCGATTAGCAAAAGAGAAAGCGACCAGGACAAAAGGAATGTTCGATTAGCAATCAACAAAGCACCGGGACACAGGGAGTATAAATGACGACCAGGACATAAGTAAAAAAAAAAAAACTATCTATATATATAAAAATAAGTTGTCTGTGGATCTGTGGATCGTGGATCAGGTGACGTCACCTGAAAAAACTGGATCAGGTGACGTCAAAACTGAAAAAACTAAAAAAAGGCAAAAACTACAAAAAAAACTAAAAACTAATAAAAAAGCTAAAAAACTAAAAAAACTAAAAAAAGGCAAAAACTACAAAAAAAACTAAAAACTAATAAAAAAGCTAAAAAACTAAAAAAACTAAAAAAAAGGCAAAAACTACAAAAAAACTAAAAACTAATAAAAAAAATAAAAAAGCTAAAAATCTAAAAAAACTAAAAAAAGGTAAAAAACTAAAAAATAAATAACGACCGGGACACAGGGACACAACTGCGGAACCTGAAGGTTTTTTCCTGGCCCTCATAGGTTTTTAATAACAACCAAAGAAAGGGCTCCTGAAGGTTTTTAAAAAATCAACACCCTATTAAGTAACAAGCAAACCCTATGACATAACATCCAAGGAAATCCTGATTTGGTGGGGTCTCGTAGGCTTTTTCTTAGCCCTTATTGGTTTTTCATCCAAAGAAATCCTGATTTGGCGGGTTTTCTTCGCTTTTTTTTAGAATTAACACTTTCTTCTCGAAGTACCAATTCCTTATGATGTAACAGTCCCCTGCGTATTTAAGAAGTTTTAAAAAAGTGTCCGGATCGGGATTTGAAGGCGGTACTGATTCTTTAAATCCAGAGGGCGGTCAGTACTCTATATGTAACTTGTTCCTGTTCGAACAAAGTTTTCCACTCGAAAGCAGAACCACAAATAGACTGTAAACTCTCTTCGGCTCATATGCTGTAGACTCGGCCCTAGGATAAGCGAAAAGCGTCCATTTTTAAACCTAGCCCGGAGCTTTTTAGAATTTAACGGCTTGTTGGCTCTGGCCTAAGTTGCACTTTTTTTGTAAAACAACAGGAGCCAAATTCTCATCATTTTCTGTTATAAATTGATATAAGGAAGAAACGGAGCGAATAGGACGAGACCGAAGTATCCCCGCAACATAATCAATTAGAATGTAATAATAGACGAATTTTGGTTTTTCAGAATATATTAAAGAAGAGATATGTTGAGATAAAAAAAAAAAAAAAAAAAAAAAAAAAAAAAAAAAAAAAAAAAAAAAAAAAAAAACAACAACAATTGGTTAACGAATCAATAGTGTATCATGAGCTTGACCAATTACTTGGAGGTTTTCCTTGTGTTTGTTTTTGTGCTGAATCAAAAATGGAATTAAGTAGTTTTTTAGCTGTAATATTTCTCTTATTATTGATTTCGAATAAAGTTGTTAATATTGTAAGCTGCTCTTATTTGTTGCAATGAATATGGCTGCTTTAGCTTGTCCTTCTAATTAGACACATACTTTAAAACAAAGTTTTTACAGCCTCGAAATATTTCTAGGACATCAAAAAAGTTTGTCTACTGCTTAAAATTCTAACATTTAGGATTAAGGTTCTTGGGCAAACATTGTTGTATAAAAATGGTTATTATTTGTCGAACTAAAGTTGGAAAATGACTACCTTTAAAAATGAGAGGAAATTGAAGAGAGGACTTTCAAATGTTTATTGTTGTGTAGGTTGAAAGTGTTTCTAGTAAATCTTACCATTCCCAAATTCCTATCGGAGTCAAGATAAGCTGCAAGAGGGACAGCACTAAAAAAATGAAGTATTCGGTAGCACTGCGTAGGCTGGAGCAAAGAATATACTTCCCGAATGAATAATGGATCTTTACGCCTCTTAAAGGACATAAATCACGTTGAAGAATATTTTTTGAATTGATAAATTCCTTCTACTCATGGTTGCGTTGCAATGTTAATATAGCTTGTTACTTAAATGACATTAAATAGTTTTTCTGTCTGGTTGAAGATGAAGTATGAAGATCAGTTAGGGTTTTTGCACATGATTATGCATTTGTATCCAGAATAAAACATGTGGTAGCACTTCGTAGGCTGGAGCAAAGAATACGTTTACGGAATGAAAAATGGACTGTCTCTTAAGGGACAAAAATCACAATGAAGAATACTGATAAATTGGTATATTCCTCATACTCACTGCTGTGTTGCAATGTTAAAATAGCTAGTTATGTGAATTAAATTTGTTATCTGTCTGGTTGAAGGTGAAGTATAAAGGGAGGATACGTTTTTCGCTTGTAAATAGGTAGTTGCTCCCATAACGGAAGGGAAGCTTTTTTAAAAAAAAAAAAACTATAAAAAAGTAATCGCTCTTATAGGTTTTGTCCACTGGGTGTTCTTGTAGAGACACATTTACGGGAGTGGGAAGAGAACAACTATGATTGAGGGGAAATGTTTCAGAACCTTTAGCTCAAGTACTACCTCAGAAGACTTATGCTGGATGTCATGCCGTGTGTAACAACTTCAAGTCATATTAATAAGCTACACACCATAAATTTTACATTTTTGTTAAAACTTAAGTAAAAAAAAGAACTATAATTTGAAAAATACCGAAATGCTACGTTTTGTCTCTTGTTTGTATGTCACGAGAGTCATTTTTAAAAATAGATTATTCAATTGGTTGTTTTATGAAATAAAAACTGGCCAAAAACAATTTCCTTACAGTCAATAAAAAAACCAATGATCCGTAAGTCGTGATAATCTACGGTCTATAAAAATTTCGCCCCTTTTTTCACACTTTGTGACTCGTCATCACCTCTTTTCTATCACAAACCTTAGATTTTGAAGCTTTCTTTAATTGTTGCTTGGGCCCTTAATTTGCACATAAGGGGCACTTTTCTTCTTCTTTCTCTCTCTTGAGATCCTTCGTCTAAAAATGCTAATTTTCTATCCTTCGCTTACTGACCTGAATTATGAAATGACATTCCGTATGACTTATAATTATTAAATGATGTGTAGGAGGTTTAGAATTCTTGAAAAGATCTGTATTTAGCTAGCTGTCAAAGGTGAACGGTATTTTCTTGGTGTTTCAGATGGTTATGATAGAGGGATATGGAGGGGAATCGGATCTACTTAACACGTTTTTGAGGTTAATGAGATGAGTGCTAGAAAAACTATGCACCCACTTTGGTTATTCTGTCATAATTATTTTATTTTTTTTTAATGTTGGGGAAGGGCGCAGGGTTAGGGTGTTGTAGATCGTCTACCCTCCTTCAAAATAATCCACACTAAATAAGAGCAAAGGACGGGCGATACTAGAGAGACGGTATCTGCTTCTGCCAAGTTGCTACATACCTATCTTCGTTCTGAAATATTAGCAGGGAGAATTGTTCGAGGGGGGGGGGTGTTTGAAATGCCGCTGGTCCAATTTGCTTAACTAATCATATAGATTGAGAATCACTCTCTGACTTTAGTCAAACAAGGATAAACCTCCTTGCCGCTTTCCAAAGAAATTTGCACTAATAGGACTGGAGAAAGAGGTATTGGAGAGGTTGCGGGCATACTTTGTGCCTTCAGTAAAACTGATGGAAACTTGTGGTAAACTTGTGTGATATTGCGCCAAAAAAAGGTGTAATATCCTACCCTTCCTTTGAAAAGTGGAGATGGAGGAACCTGCTTTTTGTCTTCTGCTAGTATTCGTACCAAATTAGGCCATAGCTCGCTTTTGAGTTGATTTATTTATAACCCACTCACATCACAAGATAAATAGTGGAGTAAACACTTAAAAAAAGTGATGCAAGAACAAAAATCAACAATAGCATTACATAAAAAAACAATAATTCACTAATAACAATTACACAACAATAACATAAAATAAATCAAATTAATAAAGCAAACGAATCAAACCGTGATGAGGTGACAAACGCCGATACGCTGTTTCCGAAAGCCTTTCTTGTAAATTAAATATAAAAAACGAGTTTTATTTTTAACTGAAAGTAAGGAGCGACGTTAGAACTTAAAACAAACAGAAGTTACTCCGTGTATGAAAGTGGCTGTTCCCCTCCTCAACGCCCCGCTCTTTATGCTAAAGTTTTACTCTTTCTCTCAATTCTAATTTGTAAAACAGTAAATAACTTTAGCGTAAAGAGCGGGGCGTTGAGGAAGAAACAGCCCCTTTCATGCACGGAGTAATTCCTGTTCGTTTTACGTTTTAACGTCGCTCCTTACTTTCAGTTAAAAGACCTTCTTTTTTTATTTAATTTCTGAACGTTTTTGAATAAATGCCTGTTTGATTTTGGCTCTCCGCAAATGAATAATTACAACGAAATTTGCGCATTAATATTTTTTTTTTTTTTTTTTTTTTTTTGCTAAATGGCTTTCTCTTAGTTTTGATTAGACGATTTTGAGAAAGAATGAGCGGGGGAGGAGGCCTAGCTGCCCTCCAATTTTTCGGTTACTTAAAAAGGCAACTAGATTTTTTAATTTTTAATGAAAGTTTTTATTAGTAAAAAATATACGTTACTTACAAATTAACTTACGTAAAGAACTTCTATATTCGTATATTTTTATTATGTATATGAGGGGGTTTGCCCCCACGTTAATACCTCGCTCTTTACACTAAAGCTTAAATTTTGTCTCAATTCTTTGAGAATGATCCCTGAATCACAAAGGCTGTAGAATAAATAGTTGAGATTGCTAAATACACTTTAGCATAAAGAGCGAGGTATTAAGGAGAAGATGAACCACCCATATGCGTAATAATCTTTGTACGTTTAAGTTTTAATGCTGGTCCTTACTTTCGGTTGAAAAAACCTTTTCATAAATATTTTGCAATGTTTTGAAAGAAATAACACTAAAAAATCCTGTGTCCCCTTCATGCAATTTCTCTTCTCCCATGACAAATTCCTCCAAGGGAAGATCTTCCCACGTAGCTTATTCCCATAAACTCCCCCCTCCCCAACCAAAAATTCCCCATGAAAAGGTTCGTACGCTTCCAAATAACCATTACTGTATGTAAACACTGGTCAGAGTTTGTAACTTGCAGCCCCTCCCCCGGGGACTGTGGGAGAGTAAGTCAGCTCCAAAGACATAGTTATTATGTTTTTCGACTATGTTGAACAAAATAGATATCTCAAAATTTTGATCTGTTGACTTTGGAGAAAAAATGACCGTGGGAGGGGGCCTAGGTGCCTTCCAATTTTTGGTCCCTTAAAAAGGGCTAGAACTTTTAATTTCCGCTGGAATGAGCCCTCTCGCGGCATTCTAGGACCACTGTGTCGATACGATCACCTCTGGGGAAAAATAACAACAAACAAACAAATAAGATAAGAACAAATAACACCCCCTATGACTTTTAGCGGGTGTTTTCCCCTGTTTTCCAAAACAAGGCAAATATTTCTCAGGCTCGTAACTTTTGATGAGTAAAACTAATTTAGTATTTATACTAACTTACATATTTAGAATCAGCATAAAAAATCGATTCTTTTGATGTATCTATTAGTATCAAAATTTGTTTTTTAGAGTTTCGTTTACTATTGAGCCGAGTCGCTCCCTACTACTGTTCGTAACCACAAACTGTTTGGCCTGTCAGCTTCCTAGTAATATACGGAAGGAAATACTTATATATAGATATTTCGATTCCTTTACCAAAGGGGAAGATAGAGAAGATATTTACAAAAACAGAAATAGGGCACTCGAATATTACTAAATCCTTATTCCAAAAAATAGGACAAAGCCAAGAAAGGTAAAGAACAGAATGATCTGAAATAGTAGAAAAAATCTTTCCAAGGGCAATACGATTGTATTTGCCTCGATTGGCTACAATTTTAGAGTAACCAATCTGGATCTTCTTTCTAGCATGCCGGACGGCACACTCATGAAAAATATAAAAAAAATTGGTAAGTGTAATACCCCACCACCGAATCTACATGAAGGATGGAAAATATTTTAGAGCTTGGAGGTTTAGGAGGGGATGGAAAATTGAACGAAAGATACTCGTATTTACCAACGTTAAGTGAAAGACTGATTTTAGTAAAAGTATAAGAAATTTTGTAAACCACCTGCGATAGTTTGAATTTAGACCGGCTAATTTTAAGAATATCATTAGCATAAGCAAGGAATGAAACATCAGTTAACCCAACAAAGTATATAGAAGAAATAGTCTCAAGAATACTAAAAACACAACATTTAAAAATATTCGGAGATAATACTCCGCCCTGCCCTACACCCCGACGAACAAGGACAATAAAAGAAGAAAGGGTACCATTAGTTTTAATTCAAAGATAAGATTTACTTAACCAAAATTTAAGAAGAAAAATAAATGAAAGGTTAATACTGTGACTATAAAGAGAATAAAGAACCTGACTGTGTAGAATACTATCGAAAGCCGTTGAAAGATCAAAGGTATAATTATGAAGACCATACCCTTTAGTAGAAGCATCCTTAAGAAGGCAACCCAGAGCACGGTGAGCGTTCTGGCAACCGATGCCAGACTGAAAACCAAGCTGGTTCTCCCCAAAATTAGGATTCGTATTGGATAAAAAGGAAGTAGGATATATTGAAGGATTTTATTAATATTACAAGCAACCGTAATTAGCCTGTAAGAAGAACTGTCCAATGAAATCTTACCTCGTTTAAGAACGGCAATGACAGTTCCACAGAAAAAGCTATCAGGAACAAGAGAACAACAAATACACATTTGGTAGAGCAACTGTAAACGGAAAAGCAAAGACGTGTAGTTTATGTTTTAAGGTAATAAACACTAATTCCGTCAACATCAACAGAGCTTGATTTCAATTTCTTAACAGACGCAATTGCAGCATCAGCAGAAACGGGTAGAAGTTGAGCCTGAGTTAAGGAAGACGGAAGAACCGAATCAAGCAAATTTGAGTAAAAGGCGTGCACTGCATAATTCACTTTGGAAAATATAATTGAATAGTGGTCAGACCACGCATCTGGTGATATGTGGTAATTAAGATTTGCTGAATTATCTAATGTAGTTGAATTAACCACTTTGTCCCATTCATTCTTGTTGGTAGAACCCTTTATATCGAGTATTATATAACTGATGTAATATGCTTCCATCTGCTATTCAACTATAATTGACCAGTGTCAAAAGAAATACCGTGTTATATAAGAATTTGATTTCCTTAACTTGGGCCAGCTTTTTAAAAATCCTATTAAGAAAGGAGCAAACGGTAAGGTCCAGTATTTTTAGTAGTGTGAGAAGTTTGGTACCATTCGTCCGCGGCTATCCCAAAAACAGGAAAATAAAATAGCTAATTTAACCGTACTCACAAATAGTGTCCTATAAAAGTAGATGACGAAAATTTCGGATCAATAGGAAAGTGTTCATTTTTTTGGATCTCTATACTCTATTTACTATTCTAAGAAAATATTTTGGCAGTGGGGCAAGAATCCGTCGTACATTTTAAGCACTTGGAGAATTTAATGTACGTCAGTTTTAAACTTCTGCTTTTTGGCTTGAACAGAGATTTCCATTCGAAAGCAGAAACTTGACTTGAAGAAAGCAAAACTAGGTGGGGCGACTTCAGGTAGCTTTTATGGCATAGGGTATAAAACTTCACTTCAGTTCGCAAACTTGATATAATTCATCGATGAGACCAGAGGTACTTACTTTCCATAGAAACTGCAGAAGTTAGTTCTTGCCACTTTTTAAGAATAAATTGAAATCGGCCGTATAAAAAAGTGTTGCTCCTACAATAGAATTAACACAGCTTTCGCAAATAATGTGTAGTTTCTTTTAAAGTTGGTATTTAAGGTTTTAGCGATTGTTAATTACAAAGTTGAGGCTTTAAAAAGTTAATGAGGAAACCAAATCAAGGAAAGTGCCTAGCTCTGTTTGTGTAATAGAGTTACACGAACAGAAAACTCTGTTCACAAAACTCTGCTTGTAACTGTTTGTGTTATCTGTGGTCAAATGGTTTTATACTCATTGAAACAGCGTCTGTAGCTCAATATACTTGTATAACTATGTTCGTTTTTTTTTTTTTTTTTTTTTTTTTTTTTTTTTTTTTTTTTTTTTTTTTTTTTTTTTTTTTTTTTTTTTTTTTTTTTTTTTTTTTACAGAAGAATTTCTATTCTTCCCGTCGATGATTCTACTTTCGTTAATAATGGTACATGGAGTTTTATTCTTATAATAATTATAAATAACAACTTTTTTGTGATTATACAGGGCGGAAATTTTTAATAAAATCTACCAAAGGCTAAATAGAGCAAATGAAAAATTAAAACACACTCTTATTTCCAGATGCAGTAAAACTAAAAGATAATTTCGTTTTCTTGCTGTGAGGAATAAATTAAATTTTAAGAGTAAATATAAAAGCCTTAAGCTATCTATTCAAAATTGCTGTTGAATATTTATGATACGTTATGACCTACCACCACTTTCACACTTGGCTTGTGACTTCTGGCTGTCTTGTGGATGATAAAGATTTCACAGTCAAATGTCTGATAAGTAATTTCATACAAAACTTTTCGCTTAAGATAAGTTTCTTTTTCAAATCACTTCTTTCTTGACTAAAATAAATGTATTTTATTTTTACTTGTTCTTTCCAGTTTAAAATGATATAAACCGATGTCTTGCTGTCCTATGCATTGAGCACTTTTAGACCGTTTGTCTGGTTGAAGAAATTATCAATATCTATTTTCTTGTTACAGGCTCTGTTTCAAGCTCATGATGTCCTCGCACATGAAGTTTACGCAGATAATTCAACGCGCGTGACTCCGCCACCTTTGTTACCACCAGCTTATCTTGGTCTTACTCCTTCTGCTGGGTTTAGAGAAAATTGGGAATCAGTTAATGGGGATGCACACCAATCTGATCATGTAACGAGGGTTCGATTGGTCCAGTTCCAAAAAAATACCGATGAGCCAATGGTAAAATATAAGTTCATTATTTAAATAATACCTCAAAACAGGCTTACAAATCTTGTTTTTTGCCGAAGTTCACTTTCTTCTAAAATTAGACTGTTTTAGTGTTAAAACGAAAGAATATGCGCCTTTCTTAATACGTTTCTTATTGCCCAGTTTGTTTTTTAAGAGTTAAAAAATTTAGCTGACATTGTTGTACTTTTCTAGATCCTACTCTTGACTGATAAAAAAGGTATTTCTTTTTACTAGTAATACGGAAAACCTAATATATTATTTATCATTTCAATTCAATTTATTCAAAAAGAAAAGAAAACACATAACAACAATAATAATAAAGATCCTAGAAGCGAACTTGTTAAGGACCAAAACAACAAAAAATTGTAAATGAAAAAGAGAGAGAAAAAAAAAGAAAAGAGAAAAAAAAAGAAAAGAGAAAAAAAAAGAAAAGAGAAATATATATATTTCACGATTTTTTGCTTTCTGGATGTCTGAAAAATTTACAATAAAAAGTATTTGCTTTGCTTCCAGAGACTTCCACAGACTTCATTGAACCCTTATAAATTTCAAAATTCTAAAAGAACAGTTGCCTCTAGATCAGTGTTTATCGACCTTTTTACCGTTGCTGAACCTCTGGTGTATAAACTATATGTATCAGAAAATTCCAGCAGGATATAGAACTATGTACCATATCTATTTCAAGTTGCTTTGTTGTAAACCTCTTGTGACTGAGAAAAAAATCTGAAGGTTTGTTTACGATCCATCCACTTTGCTGACCAATCGAGAGTTGAAGCGAAGATGGTGAAATGATGGGAAAAGTTATCGTTTGGCGTGTATGCAAAGATATGAACTCGTCTGGAGATTTTTCTTGGCCAGAATTAACATATTGCAATGCCTTTGTGATGGTAGAGCCATACTAATTATTCTTTTTGTAGAAGTCTTATAGAAATTTTTATAAAACTCGAATTTCTTAATTTTTATAAAACTCGAATTTCTTATATAACTTCCCACGTCATTCACCTTTGGCCAGGTTAGGCTTAGATGAAAAATGAAAATAATTTGAACCTAAATTTATTGAGTCTCTGTGGAACCATCCATAGTATTTAACAAGGTGAATAGAAATGTAAAACATTAAGAATGACTTTAAAGTTGCTCGAATCTATTTTTTTGTTGCTTTTTTTACCAAACAGTTCGTGGTAACGAATTGTAGTAAGGAGCGACCCGGCTCAATAGTAACCAAAACTCTAAAAAATGGAATTTTGATATCAGTAGCTACATCAAAAGAATTGCATTTTAATGCTGATTTTAAATATATAAATTTAATCAAGTTTCGTCTTACCCATCAAAAGTTACGAGCCTGAGAAAATTTGCCTTATTTTAGAAAATAGGGGGAAACAACCCCTAAAAGTCATAGAATCTTAACGAAAATCACCCCATCAGATTCAGCGTATCAGGGAACCCTATAGTAGAAGTTTCAAGCTCCTATCTACAAAAATGTGGAATTTTGTATTTTTTGCCAAAAGGCAGATCACGGATGCGTGTTTTTTTGTAGTTTTTTTTTCAGGGGTGATTGTATCGACCCAGTGGTCCTAGAATCTTGCGAGGGGTCTCATTCTAATGGAAATGAAAAGTTCTAGTGCTCTTTTTAAGGGACCAAAAAATGGAGGGCACCTAGGCCCCCTCCCACGCTAATTATTTTCCCAAAGTCACCAGATCAAAATTCTGAGAAAGCCATTTTATTCAGTGTAGTCAAAAAACCTTATAACTATGTCTTTGAGGATTACTTACTCCCCCACAGTCCCCGTGGGAGGGGCCACAAGTTACAAACTTTGACCAGTGCTTACATATAGTAATGGCTATTTGGAAGTGTACAGACGTTTTCAGGGGGATTTTTAGGTTGGGGGGGGGGGGGGGTTGAGAAGAGGGGGATATGTTGGGGGAACTTTCCTTGGAGGAATTTGTCATGGGGGAAGAAAATTTTCATGAAGGGAGCAGAGGATTTTCTAGTATTATTTAAAAAAATACAATGAAAAAATAAATATGAAAAAGTTTTTTTCAATTGAAATTATTTACTGTTTTAAAAAGTAGAGTTAAGAGAAAGAGTCAAATTTTAGCGTAAAGAGCGGGGCGTTGATGAGGAAGCAGCCCCTTTCATATACGAAGTAATTTCTGTTCGTTTTAAGTTTTAATGCCGCTCCTTACTTTCCGTTAAAAAAACTTGTTTTTTTTTTATTTAATTTATAAAAAAATGAACACGATATTGGACTTAACGGTCCGTACCGGTGGTGCTGATTTCCGTTTCTGGCCCTTCGGCCAGGAAGTGCGATGGGAGGCTGGGTGCCTAATATTTGAACTTATTCCAATTGTCATGGGTTGTATTGAAGATGTTGGCATTTTAAGTAAATGTAAAAAATTAGGACTACCCACATGGTGATGCCAAACCAACAGGACTACCCACAAATCCAGCTATTTTGCGAAAAATATACTGTCACAGGATTTTATTTGGCTCTATGAATGTATTAAGTTTAAGTATTGCTAGTGCCGTTCAATAATTTCATTTCACAAAAGCAATTTTATTTTTCTAGGTTAGTATTCATTTGACATCTAATCAGTATACAATAGTTCACTTTTAAGCCGGGTTAACTTCGGAATATATTATAACATTGAAAGTGCAGATATTTATCGACTTTAACACTGGTTTTAATGCTTGCTTATAAAATTTCGACGGCCTTTTTTGGCTGGATAATGGATTTGTTTCGGCTATTTTTTGGACCTAAACTGTTTTTGAGCTGAGCTAAGCAAAACTAATAATGCTTGCGCATTCAGCTATTCTTAATTGTATCCAATCAAATACGCGGTCAGATATTGATGATGTTTATTGATGATATTGATGATGATGAATAATGTTATTATTAGTCAGCCACTGGAGTTTTTGCTGAAAATATTCTCGAAGATGCTAGAGTTGATTTATGGGCAGAAATATACCTTAGTAACAAAACAGTACTAAGGAGACAAGGTGATCAGGCCATGTATATCTTCCCTACGATCAGAAACGTCTAGCTTCACTTACTAAGTTTTCTAATGCTTGCGCATCCCTTAAAACTCTTTTATGCAACATTGAAAACCATAGGTATCGGTTGCTAGCGATAGATGACTTTAATTGTACTGTTCATAGCTCCTCTATTCGTACCAACTTGGTTTTAGATTCGTTGCCAATTGGTTACCGTATAGCACCCAAAGCTCTTAATTACAGATATATTTATAATAGTGGTACTGAGACCAATATTGATTTGTATCTGCTCCGTCAAAGTTCCCTGTTCTGTCGCTCATGTTGACGACGACAAATGTGATTTTGACCACCTTCTCCTCTCCCTTCCTGCGACATCAACCGCTGATTCATCTAATAATCCCTGCGTTACTGCTTATAAAAAATGGTATATGAAACGAGAGTGGAGTAAAGCCAATTGGCCTTTATATATTTCTACCCTAACAGCTCTGTTGTCCTGCGTCAAGATCCCTTTTAATCTACTGTGCACGAGTTTTTTTTCGCCGCAAGCCAGAGTGCAACTAAATTTTTATTACCTTTGCTTAGTTGAGTGCACGAAACAAGCTGAGAATGTGGCTGTCCCCCTTGTCTGGGTTAAATCAAAACTCGAAGTCCAATTTGGAAAATAGACCCAGGTCTTAAAGCCGTCACAAATCGTGCTAAACTCTGGCTTCGCATCTGGAATGCGTGTTGGCCTTGCGAGGCAAAGTGTTGATATAAAAAGTAAGACAGAAGTGGAGTTTAAATTAATTTTTACTACTTGTCAAGAAAATAATATGAAGTCTTTCAGGTGATCATTTTGCCGGTACTCATTTCGTGACATTTGCAATTCTGAGATAATGCCGAGTGGGTCCATTTTCAAAAATCATGTAAACCAGGTGGCGAAAATGTAACTCAAGGAGGCGCGGCGTATTGTGAGTTTGATTCGATAAAATGGTGCTGAGTTTTCCTTGAGTGATTCCGTCCTTTGCTTGGGACCGGGCCAGATTAGATATTAGAAATAGTCTTTTGCCCGATTTGACCATCTGGGGGGAAGTGGGGGCCGGTAATTCGGAAAAAATAGAAAAATGAAGTATGTTTAACTTACATTTAACTTACTGGTATCTTAGTAAAAGTTGATGTTTGGAAGGACATCATGTCAAAGAGCTTCGTTTGATTCGATATAATGGTGCTGAGTTTTCCTTGAGTGATTCCGTCCTTTGCGGAACGGCAACTTCTACTCCTAATTGTGGAAGAGACCCTTTTGATTGCAGTTCATATAATAGAAAGTCTTTTAATAGAAAGTCTGTTATAAGTAGGTTTGCCGTCTTGCTTTGTAGCAATAATAGCAGATATATTCGTTGTGAAAGTTAAGGGAAATTTTTCTAGACTGGTTCCGTCTCAAGTGGGCGTGAAACAAGGATGAACTTTATCTCCCAAGCTTTTCTCCTTGTTCGTAAATGATTTAGATAGTTTTATGAAAAATAATGGAGCCCCTTATGTATCATTGGATTGGTTCAGCCTATCATGTATGTTATTCGCGGGTGACATAGCTCTAGTGGCGCATAGCAGAGATGATCTCCAGAAGCAATTAGATATAATAAAAAATTATTTTGAAAAGATGAATTTAGAGTTGAATGTTAAGAAGCCAGTATTAATATTTAGGAGCAAACGGACTGTTGATTCTGAGGTTCATTTTAGTTTTGGAGGAATGAGGCTAGAGGTTAAAGAAGAATTTGTTTATTTGGGCGTTAAGTTTAGTGCATTAAGGGGGATGTCTAGGCATACAGATGTTTGTAGTTTAAGAGGTAACAGGCTAATAAATATGATTTTGAGAAGTAATTTTGGTCAGCTTGCTGACATCTTTTTACGCAAGTTTTCTATTGTTTTGAAAAGTAGAGTTGTGAGAAAGAGTCAAACTTTAGCGTAAAGAGCGAGGCGTTGAGGAGGGGACAATCCCTCTCATAAACGGAATAATTTCTGTTCGTATTAAGTTTTAATGTCGCTCCTTACTTGCAGTTAAAAAACTTGTTTTTTTTATTTATAAATAAAGAAACAGTTTTGAAAGCAAAAATTTCATTCGGTGACGAATGAAAGTAAAAATTATATTAAAACTCAAAACGAGTAGAAATTATTCGGTGTAAGGTGGGGGGGGGGTATGCCATATTCTCAACCACTCACTCTTTTCACCAAAGCTCTATAGTTATTTATTGAAATCAATTGTGAGCACAACAATTTTGGTTAATGGGTAATTGCAAGTGTTATATCAACTGATTGCCCTTTAAAACATTTAAACTAAAAATTTATTTTTAAGATCTTCCATTCTTAAGGCATTGCAAAAATATTTTCTATGTTTGAGCTTTCGTTCTTAAAGCAATAGTGATAATGAGACGAAGTTTATTGTAAAGAGGGGAGGGGATTGAGGAAGGCCCCTTATAAACGAAATTTTTAAACTTAGTTCTAAGTTTAAATGTCACTCTTGAAAAAGTTTTAGTTTTTTTTCCGTTTTTTTTAACATATCTAGACTTGCCCTAAATATGATGATGCCTACCGCACCCCTCAAAACTAAAATGCAGTTTTCCAAAATCAACCATCTTCTCCGCAAAAACGGGGATTTTTGTCTCCCTCAGCGTTCATACTACTTATTTTATCCTTTAATCATCCATGCATATTCTTCTTAATCAATGGGAGGCCAGACGTTAAATCCGCAATCATCTGAGTGTAAATTCAATTAGTTTGAAGCACCCTAGACAGTGTAAAAACATGCGCCGAAAACGAATTTTTGAGGTCTTAAATGCTTCTCTCCATACGAAGGAATCTGTTGTGTAACTAGATCGTGTGCTATTAATTTGATAAACGGTTATTAACAAAATATTTTTATTGAAAACATGTAGGTTTAGAGACAAATGTTGTACCTCACGCCAATATGGCCTCTGATACTGAAAGGCTTCGTAATTAGCTCTAAGAATTTTTCCTCGTTGAAATAGCTTATTCGGGGACAAAATCCTGAAATTATCATTCGAATGAACTTTCTTTCGACAATTAGTGACTACTGGTTAAAAACAGCAACCCCTGGGGGAAAAACGCATGCGTAACCATATTCGTTTAAAAAAAAACAGATGTTTCATTTTTTTGTGTAGATAGTGGCTTTAGAACTCTGAAACATGTTGAAACTCATTGCATAATCTTTATCAAGATCGTACCCCTTTTTGGGGGTAGTTCAGTCGCTTCTTTGGTACAATTTCCGTATGCTAAGAGCTTTTGAAAAAAAAACTTCAGATATAATGTATTTTTGCATATTTAGAATCAGCATAAACAACGGATTGTTCTATTTATTGTAAAGAAAGTTGTGTTTTCTAGAATTTCGGTATTTAATAACAAGGGTTGTTCTTTACTAACAGGTTGTTTCTGAGAATTATTTTATCCAAGACTTTTTATGACACTTGGTATTAACCAAGTGACATATAGCGATCGCAAATTCTGTCGGTCTATCTGTCTGTCCCGGTTTTGCTACTTTAGGCACTTCCAGGTAAGCTAGGACGGTGAAATTTGGCAAGTGTATCAGGGACCGGGCCAGATTAAATATTGGAAATAGTCTTTTTCCCGATTTGACCATCTGGGGGGAAGTGGGGGGCCGGTAATTCGGAAAAAATAGAAAAATGAAGTATTTTTAACTTACTTTTAACTTACTGGTATCTTAATGAAAGTTGATGTTTCGAAGGATATCCTGTCTCAGAGCTCTTATTTTAAATCCCAACCGGATCCGGTGACGTTGGGGGAGTCGGGTGGGGGAACCTAAAATCTTGGAAAACGCTTAGAGCGGAGGGATCGGGATGAAACTTGGTGGTAAAAATAATTATAAGTCCGAGATACGTGACTGACATAACTGGAACGGATCCGCTCTCTTCGGGGGGGATGGGGGAAGTAGGATTAATTCTGAAAAAGTTTAAAAATGAGGTATTTTTAACTTACGAAGGAGTGATCGGATCTTATTGAAATTTGATGTTTGGAAGGATATCATTTTTCAGAGCTCTTATTTTAAATCCCGACCGGATCCGATGGAGAGGAAGCTGGGGGGGGGACCTAAAATCTTGGAAAACGCTTATAGTATAGGGATTAAATAATGACGAAGACCATACTGCCTTTTCATAATACAACAACAAAAGAGAGAATAATGAGGATTTTTTTCCCAAGACAGTGAACCAACAAAACCTATTTGAATATTTCGGCCCTATATCTAAGGGCCGTCTTCAGCAAAGAAAATAAAAAAACAATAAAACACTTACAGTAAAAGTTCTCAGTTAAAAATCCATTCTTTTAAAAATAGCCTTGGCATCATTACTTCTTAACGAAAAGTTCAGCCAAGACTATGTGATAAAAGCTAACATTTTACAAGATAAAAAGGTTCATTCATTTCACTAACTGTATTTATTAAAAATTGGAATGATTTCTTATTGCGATATTTGCCTTCTCTGCAGCTAATCTGATAGTTCTTTTGGAATTGGGCTTGTTTTTGTTCGTTCCTATTTTTGTTTTATTTTGAATTAGATTATTTTCTATAATTAATTTTGTGTACATAGGGTTGAGTGTGTATTCACCCAAGTCTCTATTTAGGGTTGTATTATTATTTAAGTTTCGTTTGATTTCGATTGCCTCGCGGACAGTGTTTTTGATTCCTAGGTCATTGCTAATTAAAATTGTTTCATCAAATAGAACATAATGGTTTGGATTTTCAAAAATATGATTACTTAAAGCTGAATCGAAAGATATGGAGTTATTTTTAGATTTTAATGCTTTTTCAATACTTTCTTTGTGTTGCTGTAATGTTGTTCCTAAATTTTGGTGGGTTCGACCAATGTAATAATTTCCACAACTACATGGTATTTGGTACACCCCTCGTAGACGAGTAACTGGGGTTTTATCCTTACCAGAATTGACAAGATTCATTATACATAAATTGCTTGTGAATACAACACGTAAATTATTCTTTAAACAAACTTTTTTCAGTTTTGAAGTAATTTTCGGAATAGAGACTTGGGTGAATACACACTCAACCCTGTGTACACAAAATTAATTATAGAAAATACTCTAATTCAAAATAAAACAAAAATAGGAACGAACAAAACAAGCCCAATTCCAAAAGAACTATCAGATTAGCTGCAGAGAAGGCAAATATCGCAATAAGAAATGATTCCAATTTTTAATAAATACAGTTAGTGAAATGAATGAACCTTTTTATCTTGTAAAATGTTTGCTTTTATCTCACAGTCTTGGCTGAACTTTTCGTTAAGAAGTAATGATGCCAAGGCTATTTTAAAAAAAAGGATTTTTAACTGAGAACTTTTATTGTAAGTGTTTTATTGTTTTTTATTTTCTTTGCTGAAGACGGCCCTTAGATATAGGGCCGAAATATTCAAACAGGTTTTGTTGGTTCACTGTCTTGGGAAAAAAGTCCTCATTATTCTCTCTTTTGTTGTTGTAGTATAGAGATTAGGATGAAACTTGGTGGGAAAAATAAACACAAGTCCTAGGATCGGGATTGGCATAACCGGAACGGATGTGCTTTCTTTAGGAAAGTGGGGGGGGGTTAATTTTAAAAATTTATAAAAAATGGGGTATTTTTAATTTACGAAAGAGTGATCGTATCTTAATGAAATTTCATATTTAGAAGGACCTCGAAACTCAGATATCTTATTTTAAATCCCGACCGGATCCAGGGTCATTAGGGGGGAGGGACCGGAAATCTTGGAAAACGCTTAAAGCGGAGAAATCAGGATGAAACTTGGTGGAAAGAATAAGCACAAGTCCGAGGTAGGTGACTGACATAACCGGACAGGATCCCCTCTCTTTGGTGTAGTTGGGGGGGGAGTAATTCGGAAAACTTAGAAAAAATGAGGTATTTGTAACTTACGAACGGACGATCAGATTATAAAAAAATTTGATATCTAGAAGGATATTGTGCTTTAGAACTCTCATTTTAAATCCCAACCATATCCGGTGACACTGAAGGGAGTTGGAGGGGGAAACCGGAATTCTTGGAAAACGTGAAATTCGAGGTATCTTACGAATGGGTGATCGGATCTTAATGAAACTTGATGTATAGAAGAATATTATGTCTCAGATGCTCCATTTTCAATTCGAACCGGATCCAGGGACATAGAGGATTGGAGGGGGGAAACAGAAATCTCGGAAACCGGAAATCTTGGAAAACGCTTAGAGTGGAGAGATCAGGATGAAACTTGATGGGAAGAATAAGCACAAGCTATAGATGCGAGATTGACATAATTGGTACGGATCCGTTCTCTTTGGGGGAGCTGGGGGTTGTTAATTTGGAAAAATTTGAAAATTGAGGTGTTTTTAACTTCAGAATGTATGACCGGTTCTTAATGAAATTTGATAGTTAGAAGGAACTCATGTCTCAGAGCTCTTCTTTCAAATCCCGTCCAGATCTGTTGACATTTTGGGGAGTTGGAGGGGGAAACCGGAAATCTTGGAAAACGCTTATAAATGTCGTAGATACCTAATTGACGCAACCGGACTGGATCCGCTCTCTTTGGGGGAATTAGGTGGTGGGGTTCAGTGCTTTGGCGAGTTTAGTGCTTCTGGACGTACTAAGACGATGAAGATTGGTAGGCGTGTCAGGGAGCTGCTCAAATAAGCTTGATAAAGTTATTTTCCCCAATTCGACTATCTGGGGGATGAAGGGAGAGGAAAAATTGAAAAAATTGAGGTATTTTTAAGGTACGAGTGGGCGATCGGATCCTAATGAATTTTGATAGTTAGAAGGACCTCGTGACTCAGAGCTCTTATTTTAAATCCCGACCGGCATTAAGCCTCTGATTTTCCTTTTAAAGCAATCTATTGATTCTTAGAATTTTGCTAGAGCTCATACCATATGAACTCTTGGCTCTTGGCTCTTCCGACCTCGTCACAAATGACGTATGAGCTCTTAGCTCTTGTTATATTTGAGGGAGGCTGTCACTTCCTCCCCCCATCTCTTTTACTTTTGTGTAGCTAAACCTATTAATGTAATTTTAATGTGTGTTACACTTCAGTATTTCTGCAAGAATAGGGAAGCTATCGTCCAAGAGTAGCCACATTGCAAACTTAGTTCACTCTTTCTATTTCTATCTGCAAGTTGAGTTGAAGTTAGAAAAATGGACATGAAAGTGCGCTTTTTGAGGCTTCACTTGCCCCTATCTCCTTCCCACCCGTAAAAGATCAGCTTTCCATTCTCCACAATAGCTGACGTGCCATTGATTTCTACTGTATACAATTTCACGAAAACTCAATTTAATTGACTCAGTTAAATGAAGTTTTGAAGTAATTGTCTATATTAACCATTTGTCTTTGGCCTGCGTTTATCTTTAAAAAAAAAAAAATGCGCTGTCATGTAGCGTTATGGCATATTAAGCTTTGAAGCTCAATATATAGTTTTTCAATATTTATAAACCATTGATCTATCTTAGAATTTTTCAGTGGATAGCATTTTTGCCCTCTTTAGACCAAAGTTGTTGTTTTGCTCTATGAAATAGCAGAAAATGTTACTTTGCTTTTATTACTTAAAAAAGGCGCTAGTACTTTCTTATTCCTTCCGAATTGGCCCTCTTCCAATATCCTAAGATCATTGGTTTGATACGATCAAACCCTTAAAAAAAAGGTAACACGTATCTTGATTACCCTTCTCAAAGTTTAAAAAAAATATACAATTTTCGTCTTTCTGTAGACAGAGGTTTAAAACCTCTGCAGTGAGGTTCTCCTATATACTGAATATGATGGTCTTATTTTCATCAAGAACAATTCCCTTTGTGGGGGCACTTTTCCCTTTTTGGAAAATTAGGCGTAATTATCAGCCTCGTTAATTTGCTGCTTAATCTTAAACTTACTGAATTTTCCATATTTGGAATCATCAAAACAATTCTTTTGACGTTCATACTGTTGTCAAAGCTTCTTTGTTTTGAGTCTTAATTGCCATTAGCACGAGTCGTTTTATGCTTACCCTGTACCAGTAAGTATCATGAAACGAAACATTATGATTAAACGTATCGTAAACAAAAACATGTTCAACATCCGACCACCATAACATAGTACATGATGTCCTTTGCAAAAACTAAAATCAAGGCTCTTAAAGAATTTTCTCAGACTTCTGACCTATCTAGATCGTTTTTTATGCGAGAATATCGAAGAATACCAATTTTCCCAAAAAAATATGGAGCTGTTTTCGAGAAAAAATTCACAATTATTGCTTACATATAAAGATAGTATAAATAATTGATGTTCCGGGAACTCAACAATCTTATTTATGCTATGCAAGACACCATATAAGAAAAGGCATATATGATGTCATGAGAAATACTTATATGATGTACTTACATAGTACATGACGTTATTTGCAAAAATCAAAATTAAGGTTCTTAGCGAATTTTCTGGGACTTTTGCTCTATCTAAATTGTTTATTTTGTCCGAGAATATCCCTAGATAAATTTTTCTCCGAAAAAATATGGAGCCATTCTGAACAACATACATAAATGCACAATTATTGCTAACTTATAACGGTAATATATATATATATATATATATATATATATATATATATATATATATATATATATATATATATATATATATATATATATATATATATATATATATATATATATATATATATATATATATATATATATATATATATATATATATATACTAGCTGTTGGGGTGGCGCTTCGCGCCACCCCAACACCTAGTTGGTGGGGGCGCTTCGCGCCCCCCCCAAGCCCCCCCGCGTGCGTAAGTCATTACGCGCCATTGTAGTTGTGTCCCTATGTCCCAACTGTGAATATAGATATATATATATATACTAGTATATATATATATATATATATATATATATATATATATATATATATATATATATATATCTATATATATAAAAATAAGTTGTCTGTCTGTGGATGTGTGGATGGATGTGTGGATGGATGTGTCAGGTGACGTCACCTGAAAAAACTGGATTAGGTGACGTCAAAACTGAAAAAACTAAAAAAAGGCAAAAACTACAAAAAAAAACTAAAAACTAATAAAAAAAATAAAAAAGCTAAAAAACTAAAAAAACTATAAAGGTAAAAACCAATAAAAAACTAAAAAAAAAACTGAAAAAACTAAAAAAAGGCAAAAACTACAAAAAAAAACTAAAAACTAATAAAAAAAGTAAAAAAGCTAAAAAACTAAAAAAACTAAAAAAACTAAAAAAAGGTAAAAAAATAAAAAAAATAAAAAATAAAAAAAAACTAAAAAAAGGAAAAAACTGAAAAATAAGCTAAAATAAAGGTAAAAACCAATAAAAAACTAAAAAAAAAAAAGGAAAAAACTAATAAATGACGACACTCAAAGAGAAAGCGACCAGGACAAAAGGAATGATCGATTAGCAATCAACAAAGCACCGGGACACAGGGAGTATAAATGACGACCAGGACATAAGTAAAAAAAAAAAAACTATCTATATATATAAAAATAAGTTGTCTGTGGATCTGTGGATCGTGGATCAGGTGACGTCACCTGAAAAAACTGGATCAGGTGACGTCAAAACTGAAAAAACTAAAAAAAGGCAAAAACTACAAAAAAAACTAAAAACTAATAAAAAAAATAAAAAAGCTAAAAAACTAAAAAAACTAAAAAAAGGCAAAAACTACAAAAAAAACAAAAAACTAATAAAAAAGCTAAAAAACTAAAAAAACTAAAAAAAAGGCAAAAACTACAAAAAAACTAAAAACTAATAAAAAAAATAAAAAAGCTAAAAAACTAAAAAAACTAAAAAAAGGTAAAAAACTAAAAAATAAATAACGACCGGGACACAGGGACACAACTACAACGGGGACACCGGGGGAAACAGGGGGATATAAATGACGACCGGGACAAAAAAACTAAAAAGAAATAAAAACTAAAAACTAATAAAAAAAACTAAAAAATCTAAAAATCTAAATAAGCTAAAAAAGAAAAAAAAGGAAAAAAATAAAGGAGAAAAACAAAACTAAAAAACGAATGTATATACAGACCGGGACACCGGGATACAAATGATGACCGGGACCCGGGACACAGGGAATATAAATGACGACCGGGACACAGGGACACAACTACAACGGGGACACCGGGGGAAACAGGGGGATAACCTGACAATCTATTTATATGCAAAGACAATGGGACAGCAAAGAATGTTGTATATTCGCAAGTTTATATAACATAGGGACACAACTACAATGGCGCGTAACTATTATGGCGCGTAACGACTTACGCGCGCGGGGGGGCTTGGGGGGGGCGCGAAGCGCCCCCACCAACTAGGTGTTGGGGTGGCGCGAAGCGCCACCCCAACAGCTAGTATATATATATATATATATATATATATGTTTTTAACTACGTAAAACTTGCGAATATACAACATTCTTTGCTGTCCCATTGTCTGTGCATATAAATAGATTGTCAGGTTTACCGACTCTTGAACATGCAACATATAATGGTCCATGGGAAAACAATCCGTATTCAGATCTATACCTCATGATTCTAATGATTGCCCTTGAGCTTTGTTGATGGTGATTGCTAATCGACGATTCCCTGTGTCGCCGTCGTCATTTATATATCCCCGTGTGCCCCCCGGTGTCCCGGTCGTCATTTATATTCCATGTGTTCCGGTCGTCATTTATGTCCCGGTGTCCCAGTCTGTGAATTCTCTTTGAGGGTCCCGGGCGTCATTGATATTCCTTGTGTCCCGGTGTCCCGGTCGTCATTCGTGTCCCGGTGTCCCAGTCTGTATATACATTCGTTTTTGAATTGGTCTTTTTTTTAGGTTTTAGTTTTCTGCCTTTTTTTTAGTTTTTTTTAGTTATACCTCATGATTCTAATGATTGCCCTTGAGCTTTGTTGATGGTGATTGCTAATCGAACATTCTCTGTGTCCCCATCGTTATTTATATATCCCCCTGTGCCCCCCAGCGTCCCCGTTGTAGTTGTGTCCCTGTGTCCCGGTCGTCATTTATATTCCCTGTGTCCCGGTCGTCATTTGTATTCCGGTGTCCCAGTCTGTATATACATTCGTTTTTGAAATGGTAAATGATGAAATAAATTTTTGTATTTTTCCCCTTTTTTTCTTTTTAGTTTTTTTTGGTTTTTACATTTTTTTAGTTTTTTTAGTTTTTTTTTCTTTTTTCTTTTTAGTTTTTTTTTATTTTTATTTTTTTAGTTTTGTTTTTCTCCTTTATTTTTCTTTTTGTTTCCTTTTTTTAGTTTTTTAACATGACGTCAGCCGACACAGAAACATGACGTCACCTGATCCACAGACAGACAGACAGACAACTTATTTTTATATATATAGATATATATATATATATATATATATATATATATATATATATATATATATATATATATATATATATATATATATATATATATATATATATATATATATATATATATATATAATTATCATTTTTGGCTTTGAACAATTTTCTGGCTTTACTTTCAGGGCATTACTTTAAAATTAACTGAAGATAACCGATGTATTGTTGCCCGGATTATGCACGGTGGTATGATTCATCGACAAGCAACTTTACATGTTGGCGACGAAATACGAGAAATCAATGGACAGCCGGTTGCACATCAAAGTGTAGAGGCCTTGCAGAAAATGCTGGTAAATTTTTAGCTTTTTGGGGTATTTTGGTTTTTGGGGTTTTTGGGCATTTGCAACTCAGAATTTGTTTTTCTTTATTGTTATATGAATGGCTTGACCTAGCTAAATTGAGGATTATGTTCTGAAGTTGGGACGATCTGATTTTCATTTGGTCCTAGATAGATGGCCCTTATGGATGATGTTTGGCATTTTGTCATCCTTCGTCTACACAACATGTCCTAGACTTCTCAGCCTTTCTCTCAATATAGCCATAAAAAGTAAGATAGAACCAAATTTTTCGTACAGCTCATTGTTCGTAATGTGCTCAGTCACGCGGGTATCCAAACTTTTACGTAGACAATTCCTCTAGAAACAATCTAACAAATCCTCCTTCGTTTTCTGAAGCTACCACGTTTCAGAATGATACTGGACCAATATCATTACTGCACCTTCCAATATTCTAATCTTTGTTCACAGACTTATCTACGTATTCTTCCAAACTTTTTTCAACTGTGAAAAAACACTTGGGGCTTGGCTATTCCCCTTTTCACGTCTTCTCTAAAGCCACCATCTTCACTAATAATACTGCGTAGGTAAGTAAATATATTTACTAAATCGATCTTCTCGTTATCAAACATTGCCCCTTCACCTTTATTAATTCCCATTCTTAGAGATTTAGTCTTCTTAAAATTAATTTTCAAGCATACTCTTGCAACATGAACTTTCAACAGTTCTAAAAATAATTTATTTTGTTTACATTTTTGGCTAGGGCACTTAGATCATTTGCATAATCTGAGTGAAGGAGAGTTTTACCTTCCTATTCCATTTCTTGCTCTTTCATAGCTTTTGCAGTGTCTCTTACGATAAGGTTTATCAAAATGATCCGTATGAATGGGAATAGAACACAACCCTGCTTAACCCCTTAATCAATGCGAAACCCGCTACTAGCCTCATTTCCCACCTTAACCATAGCAATATTGTTCTTTCACATAGCACTAAGCTGTTTAATGTATTTTTTTAGTATACCATACAAGGATAGAATCTTCTCCAAAGCTCTTCTTATGGCTGAGTCAAACGCTTCTCTACAACCTACAAAACTGAGGACTAAATAGGTCTGGTGTTTCTGGCGACTCTAGGCTATTAACCTAAGAGATTAATATTTGATTGGGGTGGTAGGCGATTATAAAAGAATATCTTTTGCATATCATTGCATGTTATTAACTCATATTTCAAACAGACCATCTTTATCAACCAGGAACGTACTTTGGGGGGGGGGCTGAGGCCTTAATCTTTGGAAATCGTAAGTTTTCCGGATTTCTGGGCACTTCGTATTCAAATTTTCAAAAATATTTTTTTTTAATATTGCCCCTCTCCCCGTCCCCAATAAAAAACCTGACTACGCTCCTTTTATCAACATTCTTTGATTGCGTCAGTAATTTTCAAGTGAACTCGTAATTAAGTTAACGGTCGTTTAAACCTCCTTTCAAGATTTCCGTTTTTTCTTCTTTTTTTTTAACCGGTTCGATCGTTTTCTACCATGATGTGAACTAATTGACTCCAAGTGCAAAAGCGGAAGAAATGTAATTGTTCATGGGTATTGTTTGTGATTCCTTTGCTCATTATGGAAAGTTTGGAGACTTATCCAGATTTCCACTACTCAACTGCGATAATAAAGTAGTAAAATCTATAAAGTGAAGATAGGTCCCATCCGAGGTCGAACTTGACACATTCAGTTTCAACTTTGGTTCTTTGTAAGATCATAGTAAACTATAAGAATGATTGATATGATTTGTTGTGAAAGCAAATAATAAATTTCAGAGTCATTCAAAATTGCTGAAATATGTTGGTTATTGCACGATTTAGAATTTGTTCAAGAAGACCCTTAAACAAGCATAGAATTTCATATATGCTTGGTCAGTGCTTATCCAGGACTAAAAAAGCGTCAATATCAATTGTAGTTGCAAATCTTCCACCCTTGAATGTTATATTTCAGGCAAGTTATTGGTATTCAATCAAAAGGTTATTTTAATGTTATCGAAGTTGCACATTCGTTTTTTTCCTTTGGGCTATATCACGTAATGTCTTCGAATCGCTCTTTGGATTATTTAAAGAAATCAAGCTTATAACACATTTGTGAAATTTGAGTTCTGTCGGGGTGCTGGAACTAGATTAAAGATTTTCTTCTACAGTTGAAAGAATTTGTCTTTAGCTCTAAATTTATACGGAAAAATGTCATATCTTATGTTAATATTTCTAATATTTTGCAAAGAACAGTCATTTGGAATTGCACATTTTGGAAGGGTTTCATGTGGTTTTGTGTTGCGGTCAGCTAAAGGGCCTAATTGTCGACTGTACACTAATGTATTTTTTTTCCTTTTTTGAGAACATGAACAAAGCTCAGAACATGAGTTTTGGCTCCAAATTAGATCTCAATTATGCATTCGAAAGTCTGCTTAACATACCTACCTTTCTATCTAGTGCGTGTCTGTAACTTCATAGGAAACCAATATCTCATCTCATGGGTAGCCCTATGATATCTCAATGAGTAGCCCTATTCTCGATGTTACGGGTTCCAACTTTGCATTGACTTTTTTTTTCCTTTTGTAAAAATTGAAATATTAAGTGTAGTTCTTTCTTAGCAACAGCTGCGCTTATAGAGCAAAAACTCGATATGTCGATTTACGCCTGGAGTTGGATGAAGAATTGGGTGAAAGGGAAGGGTGAATCTTTTCTCTTTTTAAATGAGTGTTTCCAAAGTTATAGTTTTGGGAAGTCTACCTTGTTTTGTTTCATAGCTGAGATTGAGTTGGAACTTTCCGGGACGGTTTTCTTGGAGAGTGGGAAGAGGTTGTGTTGGATGGTGGAAGTTTTTGTTTGACCCTCATAGACCTGTATACGCTACATTTCTCCTTTTTACGTCTGTCGTCCCACAGGCTTCTGTGGTTCAGTCTAGCTTTTTATTTTTTTCTCTGGAAAACTTCTTTTAAGGATTGTTTTTTAATTAATCAGCATAAAAAGCCAATTTTTTTTATGTATCTGTTGATATCAAAATCTCGTTTTTAGTGTTTCGGTTACTATTGGGCCATTCAAATTTAAACTATTTAATTTTATTCAGCTGTCGTAAATCTTAAAATCAATTTTCAATAATCATACTTTGTACAGGTTTTATATGCTAATGGTACAAGACCTGTTATTTATACCTGTTGCTTTTAATTCTGCAAATCGATAAGTAATAGAGCAGATGTGAATATTTAGCACAGCTTTATTCAATGAATAACATTATGTACTGCAGCTGTCCACATCTTTTTTTTTCTCGAGAACCAGTTATGAAGGTTCTTACTTCTCACGTGACCCTTCGAAATTTTCCAATAAATTCAACCTTCTGTCATTTTCATCTATTGGATATGATAGTATAGTTTATAAAACAGGGCTGCGGTGAAAATTACACTCTTTAAGGCAGGAATATAATTTGTAGTCCATCAATACAGACAAATTTATTATATTTAGGAAATTATGTAGTTCACATTAAATGCACTGTCAAATAATAATTAAATCTTTCTAGTCTCTTAGAAAAACAAGATCAAATAAAAACCATAATTTGCACTTCCCTGAAAACAATTCTTTTTTCAAGTTTTATGTTTTTATTTCTCATAATATCGAAAAAAAAATCAACATCATAACCAAGATTACAGAAAAAAAAAACAAATGAATGCGAATCCTCAGTTTAATATATATACTGACATTTATTCCCAAGAACCTTAATAATATTGGATTTATTAAAGTTTAAAAAGAGAAACATTTAAAACATATATTGTGCTCAGTAAAGTTTTGAGTTTGACTCGGTTATTTGTTGTAATTTCTGTTCGTTATGCGTATAATTTATATATGCACTAGCTATTTTTTCAAAGCAATGCTCTGCGAAAGTTAAGTTTTGATTTTAAGAGTTGGGTTTAAGGGAGTGGTAAGGGTAGCCCTCCACACATTTAGGGTACCTCTAGGAAATCTATTGAAAGATCAGAAATTAAATTTAAAAAAGAAAACTATTTGCGAACGAGAGTAAAGAACGATATCAAAACTTAAAAAATGAACAAAATTAATTCTCATGTTAGGGTGCTACCTCCTCGCCAGGTCCTTTGAATTTTGCCCTAAAGTTTAACTGTTTGTCCTATTTCTTTAAGAAGGACTGCTCAAGTTCAAGGACCGTTGAATTGGAATAAGAAGAATATTCAGCACAATATAGTGTAAGAAGCAGGGGTTGAGAGAGGACAGTCCTCCTCATATGGAATAATTTCTACTCACTTTAAATTTTAGTTTTGGTTTTTGCTTTCACTTGAAATAATCTTTATTTATTTTTTGTTTAATCATTCTAAAAACACACAAATAGGAATATTTCAGGCGGAAAACGATTATAAGGATTATTAAAGACAAAAAAAAGTAAGATTAAATGTTTAAGAAACAAGAGCCAAGAGCTCATATGGCACTTGTGACGAGGTTAGAAGAGCAAAGAGCTTCTATTTCATGACGATATCTCCACTGTAAGCGTTTTCCAAGATTTGCCGTTTCCCCCTCCAGCTCCCCTCCGATGTCACCGGATCCGGTCGGGATTTATAGTAAGAGCTCTGGAGACACGAGGTCGTTCTAAATATCAAATCAAACAGTTCGTGGTAACGAACTGTAGCAAAGAGCGACCCGACTCAATAGTAACCAAAACTCTAAAAAATAGCATTTTGATACCAAAAGTTACATCCGAAGAATCGAATTTTAATGCGATTATAAATATATAAGTTTCATCAAGATTAGTCTTACCTATCAAAAGTTACGAGCCTGAGAAAATTTGCCTCATTTTAGAAAATAGGGGGAAACACCCTCTAAAAGTTGTACAATCTTAATTGTACAAATGGTGATGGTGTCGAAAATCACACCGTCAGATTCAGCGTATCAGAGAACCCTATCGTAGAAGTTTCAAGCTCCTATCTACAAAAATGTGGAATTTCGCATTTTTTTTTATCAGAAGACAGATCACAGATGGGTGTTTATTTGTTTTTGTTTTTTTGTTTGTTTTTTCCCCAGGGGTGATCGTGTCGACTCAGTGGTCCTAGAATGTCGCGAGAGGGCTCATTATAACGGAATTTAAAAGTTCTAGTGCTCTTTTTAAGTTACCAAAAAAATTGGAGGGCACTTAAGCTCCATCCCACGCTAATTTTTCCCCCAAAGTCATCGGATCAAAATTCTGAGATTTTATTCACCATTTTATTCACCATAGTCGAAAAACTTAGTAACTATGCGTTTGGGGACGACTTACATCCCCACAGTCCCCTTGGGAGGGGCTGCAAGTTGCTAACTTTGACCTGTGTTTACATATAGTAATGGTTATTGGGAAGTGTACAGACGTTTTCAGGGGGATTTTCTTGGTTTGGG
Organism: Artemia franciscana; assembly: GCF_032884065.1. NCBI lineage: Eukaryota > Metazoa > Arthropoda > Branchiopoda > Anostraca > Artemiidae > Artemia > Artemia franciscana. The sequence continues at coordinate 17,632,570 of NC_088878.1, forward strand.
GGGGGAAAGTTACGAGGGAGGATCTTTCCATGGAGGAATTTTTCACGGGGGAAGAGAATTTCAGTGATGGGGGCGCAGGATTTTCTAGTATTATTTAAAAAAACAATGACAAAATAAATATGAAAGTTTTTTCCACTGAAAGTAAGGAGCAGGAAAAAACTTAAAACGAACAGAAATTATTACGCATATGAGGGGTTTACCTCCTCGTAATACCTCGCTCTTTACGCTAAAGTATTTTTAGTAATTTCAGCTAATTATTCTACGGCCTTTGTGATTCATGGGTTATTCTCAAGGAATTGGGACAAAGTTTAAGTTTTTGTGTAAAGAACGAGGTATTGACGAGGGGGGGGTGAACCCCCTCATATACGCAATAAAAACATACAGATATAGATTTTCGTTGCGTAAGTTAATTCGTTAATTACGCATATTTTTTACAAATGAAAACGTTCATAAAAAATTAAAAGTTCTAGTTGCCTTTTTAAGTAATAAAAAAATTGGAGGGCAACCAGGTCTCCTCCCTCGCTCCTTTTTTTCTTAAAATCTTCCGATTAAAACTATGTGAAAGCCATTTAGCCAAAAAAAGAAATTAGAATGCAAATTTCGTTTTAATTATTTATGTGCGGAGAGTCAAGATCAAAACATGCATTAATTCAAAAGCGTCCAGAAATTAAATAAAAAAAATAAGTTTTTTAACTGAAAGTAAAGAGCGACGTTAAAATTTAAAACGAACAGAATCTACTCGTATATGAAAGGGGCTTTTCCTCCTCAACGCCCCTCTCTTTACGCTAAAGTTTTCTACTGTTTTAAAAAGTAGAGTTAAGAGAAAGAGTCAAACTTTAGCGTAAAGAGCGGGGCGTTGAGGAGGTCCTGACACGCCTACAAACTTTCAGCGTCCTAGCTTATCTGGAAGTGCCCAAACTAGCAAAAGCGGGACCGACAGACAGACCGACAGAAACTGCGATGGCTATATGTCACTTGGTATTTACTAAGTGCCATAAAAACCTCTTTATCTCCAAACGTACTAAAAAGTAGAGTTTTTTTCTTGGTACTTGAAAAAGTTGAAATTTAATAAGACTCGGAATGGATGCATTAGGCGGCCATGACATAAAAATTGTTCATGAATAATTATTAACATTATGAGTGTCTTATGGATGCATATCCAGTCTTAAAATTACAATTTTTCGTGGTAGCAACAACAACCAAAAAATAATTCTAGTATAACTCTGCAAAAGTTTAAGTATTGATTCAAACAGTGGTTGATTTTAGCAATTATTTTTTAATTAAGCTTTTTTTTGTTACTACCATCTATGATTACTTCGACTTTTCATATCCCTCAAATCCTGAACCTCAAGTAATATTTTTATATCATGTCGCTGTTTTCTATCATGGAAAGTCGAGAATATGACTGTGGAGTCATCCTAGAGCTGAGACTTTGACTACTGTGCTTTCATGTCCCACAACCTAAGAATGAAGTTCCCCTGAGCCTTTGACCCAATTTCGATTTATTTTTCCTCAGTGCTTTGTCAATATCTTCTACCAAAAGTCCAAAACAATTGATGTTTCTGACATTTTCTTTCCATCGTAGTAAATAAATAAGATAGCCAGAAAGATTTCGTTTTCTCGTTGTTATTCTCTTCGTCTGAAACTTCGAATCCACTGATTTTTTGGCTTTGTCTATCCTAGTTTAAGAATCTCAACTTGTCCTTTCTCTCTTGATTGAAAAAGGTTCCTCTTTTGATCGTGACCTCGTTATAAAAAGTTGGACATTAAAAAGATTAATCTTTTGACGGTATTACATGAAGAAAGATTTTTTTAGGAAATAGAGTGGGGTTCAAACTTGTGATATACGAAAATAACCCAGGGCAAAATACATGATATAAAGCCTCAAAAGCCGCATATTATAATACTTTTTGTAGTGACTGAAAACACAGATAGTGTAGAGTGATTAAAGATTTGGACGTCTGTGGTCTCTCAAAAGAAAACAAAATCCCGGAGAAACAAAAATTGATTCATATTTTGAAGAGTTACGTAAAAAATAGCCTTCTTAAGAAGTATAGTGCGAGATTCGGGCTTAAAATATAAAGAATTTACCCAAAAGAAATAGTAGGATGCAAAATTTGAAAGTTTCCTTTTATATTTTGCTACATTCTGTGCTTTACTGAAAACACGAGATGTTTTGAAAATTTGAACTTCTCTAGTCTTTCAAAAAAAAAAAAGTTCGAAGAAACATTATCAGACATGTAGGCTATGATGGAGTTTTCTAGTTTCCTCCAAAATGTCGAGGTTTTTACGATTCTTCCACAATTGTCTATTTTTATTCTAAGAGTTTTCTTGGGTTTTGTGTTGTCCTCCAATGAATATGTTTGGTAGCGTGATCATGATAAAGGAACACGTCAAATTTGTCCAAGTCTTGTTTTGTTGTTTAGGATTAGATAATTGAATTGATTGTTTGTATTCCACTTTGTGCCCTGAGTAATTGCTGTGCGTCTCAAGTTAAAATCTCGCTCTCACTTCTTTGAGTAAGTTTTTATCTAATTTCTGTTTATTCTTTCACAATTTGGAAAAGAGCATTGAATCGATTACCTTCTCTCGCATATAGTTTAGTTAACTTAGTGAACTTAGTATCTTTAGTTAACTTGGGAGAGGTTACCTGTATGATTTTGAAATAGTAATGCAGAAGCTATGAAGTTTCAGACAAATGACATTTTATAATTTTTTTTACGACCCTAAAAAACTTTTACTGTAAGAAACTTTTTTATATGTATTGAACTCAATAGTTGTTACTCAGTAGAAAATGCTGGTAGTGGAAACTGGCTTGTCTGTTTAATGTTTCATTAACAATTAGGTGAGGATAAAGTTTGTCAGTAATTTTAAAACAAATACAGTTTGGAGAAAATGATATTCTTTCAACACCACAAGTCCGACAACGTACTCACAAAACTCAAAGAACATATTGGACCAGGCAATAGCCACATTTGAGTAAAAATGACGTAAAACGATGTCAAATAGCCAACTAAAAACAGAAGTAAAAATAATATTGTAAGGTATTATTGGATTGATAACTTGGTTTTTGCCAACACTGGCTCTTTTAAAAGCGAGATATTCGTCGAAAAAAGTTGGGTTGTATTTGTCCGAATTTGTATGCTAGGGTTTTAAACATACTGGTCTGGTGATCCAGTATAGTACTCTTCAACTGTAACCATTTCTATTAGTTCTTGCCTTAGTAACACCGCTATTTGCCCCTTTCCAAGTCTTGTCACAGAGGTGTGGAATTTACGATCATATTTTGAATGAAATCATTTGCTACCTGCGATTATCCATCCAATGCTATTTTCTGCGGAAAAACGCAGATAGTCAGGAGTTATTCCCAGGTTTAGATACCATTTTCGTCAAATATTAGCTTTTGGATCTGAAAGTCGCACACAAGGGTTTTTCTTTGCGAGAAATTCAGTTTCAAACATTTGATTTGTTCAACCCCTTCTTTTTTAGCTTTTCACCCACTTTTTAGAAGTACGCAATTCATTTCTCTCTTGTAAAAATTTAAGGATACGACTTGCGAAAATAATTTTTATCTTTTTCTCAATCAAGATGGCACTATGTTTTATTCACTGTAAAAGTTTCCCCAGAGCTCAGTTTTGGAATATCACTTCATATAAGTCGTATATTGTTCTTCTTCTAGAGAAACACTCATTTTTGCCACTCTTAAACTGCCACCTACCGCAACCAGTTCCTTTATTGACAAGATTTACAGAAATGGAGAATTACTTTCGTACCATCACCTGCTCAAGTTTTTTTATTTGGTTTGTAATGGAAAAGAAAGCAAAAAGAAAATATTATAAGTATCCATCAGTTCATAATCTTTTAAAAGGAGTGGCTGTATCTCCATAGGCCAAGAAACCAAGGAGCCGAAAATTAGCATATGAATAAACATACAAAATACGCTAATCCTTAATTTGATTGAGCTCTATTCATTGCTAAAAAATAATTAATTGTGGCCAAAGTTGTATCACTACTTCCCGCAATCAAAAATTTTGTGACATAAGCTTACTGAACTTAAGATTTTCTATCAAATGAATATTTGCTCAGATTTTTCTTCTTCTTTTTTTTTTTTTTTTCTTTCACTTAGTTGTAGCAAAAAAAAGCGAGTGTAAACCTGGAGTCCAAAAAGGGAGGGCTCTTAAAAATCGTTAATTCAAGAGGTCGATGAGCTGATGATAAGCAAACAAGCACCTCAAACTCTAAAGTTAGACAATTCAACATTTGATTCTTTAACTGGGATTTCCTTACCTAGTTCTAACATTCACAGTAGTTTTATGGTGGCTGTAAAAATTGGGATGAAAAACCTACAACAGTAGCTTTTTTTCAACCGGATTTGCATCGCAAATGTTTGTTGCTAAACTTGCTAAGCACTTAAGTCCTCCCATGCCGGCTGGCAAATAAGGCAACAACGGTGCCTCTCCAGGGCTAGAGACCTTCAAGGGTTTTTTCAAGATTTTGTATACGTTTTCAGATTTCTTTAATGAATCTGCACCGAACACAAGAGGATAAGATAAAACAGAAAACACCTTTTCTAAAATCTTATTTCTCAGGTTCTCTTTTTGTTTGGGCCCTTGTGTCGCTTTTTACTAGATCACAGCTACAGCCACAACCACCAAAAGTGATATAGGGATTCTGGTAAATGTAAATTGGTCGTGAAAAAATATTCATACTTTAGCAATGACAATGTTGTATTGAATGTATCAAATGTAAATGCCGAGTGTGAAAAACATTCATATTTTGATAGTGACCGTTGTATGGATGTTACTAATTCGAAACTGACCTTTTGTGGCCTTTTAGTATTTTGTGGCTTTAAAATCCTAGCTTGTCTAGGATTTTGATTACCGCGTCATATTGAGGAAATTAGATCATTGCTATGGTTACGGTAGTTTCCCCTTGGATTATGCTTTGTTATGAGTTTTGCAATGCCAAGCTTGTTTCAAGTTTATTTGATGAACAATTTGTTCAGCAAGATCTACTTGCGAGTGTAAAAAGGAAAAAAGTAAGCAACAATAAGTTTAATCATTTTAATAAAAAAAATTGTCAGCAACAATTCTAACCTCGTAAAGTAATTCGACGAACAGTCGAATATTGTTGCCAGGAAGTTTGCCAGGGTTACGAAAAATTATAACAACAAAGTGATATTTATATATTGGTTCTTTTAATAAACACCTTCGAGCAACTTCTGTGTTTTACACAATTTAATCCAATCTTATTTATTTTTTTGAAAATTGTAAATATCATTTCAAACTTTCTTTGTGCATTGGTTTCATTTCAAGATTCACGCGAAATCAAACTTTTGTTGAAATGTTGACAACATTTTTTGTAAACAAAGAATTTTTTCACGTTTCTATAAATAGTGTTACCAATGATCTTAGTTGTAGTTGAAACCGTAGGAACAAGCCTTAGGTTCGAAATTCTGAAGTCTTATTTTAATGAATAAATAAAGATGCCAAAAAAGTTCATTCTGAAGTGAGATTGCTATTCTCTCCTAAAAGATCTTTTCAGTCTCTTTGGTAATCTGCCAAGCCTTCTCCTTTCCATTGTGGGAAACAAATTTTCTTTTCTTTTTTTTTCTATTCGAAAAAAGTTTAATGTCCATAGTAAACATCATGACCGTTTGATAGCAACGTTTGATAGTGACAGTATGGAGTCGGGCGTTCTTTTGCTGAATATTCTGTGTCTTTGATATATTGGAGCTAGGCTGGGAATCTGTTCTTTCGTATATTCAAAGGGAATTTTAAGATTGCTTTGTAGAAGATTTTGTTTATTTACAGACTTTAATATCTCTTTCTTTCTTTTTGCGATATTTAAACTGTCCTCTTTTCTTTTTTCGTTCATCAAGAGTTGTCAACGACTTTAGATTGTCTCTTTTACTATTTAAAGCCCCTCCCCAACCTCTTGAAATAATTCCTGGATGAGACCGTGGTACCGTTTTCTTTTTTGCTTGAGCGCCCTGGCCCAGGGACCTGTGGATGTAGGTTTCAAGCTGTTTGGAAAAGAAAAACTTTATGACCCCTTTTAAGTTCCATTTTTTTATTGTTTTTGAGTTACTATCTTCTGGACAAGGGACTTAAAGGTGTAAGTATTAAGTTGAACGGGGAAAGTTTTTTTGTTGCTTTTCTGGCCAATTTTGTAGGGATTTGTTTCCTGGATCTTTTTGCCTAGCTTTCTCGAACGGTTTGTGCATCATATCAGTGACAAATTTGATTTTTGGTCAATTTTTGGACCCCATGAACAACAGGCCCCCCAACACAAGTTTGGGGTCCCTGGAACACTGAAATTTTCAAACTGATCAGACAGCCAAGACCCAAGATTCCCGTGTTTTTTCTACCATTTCCTGTCTGCTAAACCAGTTTGTAAATAATGAGAAACTTGCATAATTTAGGGTCCTTGTTGTTGGGGCTTCATTGGTCATTTCATTCACAGAGCAACATTTTTTTGAACTGTCGACTAAACTGAGGAAATCTGTTACCTAGATATTTTGGCCTGATGCCTTGGGTGGGTACGAATGTGCTTTCCTAGAAAATTGTGCTAGAACTTTCGCTACCCAATCGAATAAGTACTCCTTCCATACAAAGTTCCATAAATAAAAAAAAATAGTTCATGAGACACACTGCGCTCCTCGCTAAGACAATGCTAATGAGTTGATTCTGATTTGAAAATCTTTATGTATTTTTGGTTCCGAAGGAAATAAATTTAAAAACGAAAGTTTTCTCTAATTTTCTTGGAAGTCCCGTATTTATAACATTTAACGTTGCCTTTTTTTCTTTAATCGTAGTGTTTGAGTTTTAATAATATATTTTTGGCTTAGTTGTGTTCAGGATATAACTAAAGCTTTTTAGTGATGGAGAAGTTAGAAGTTATAGATACGTGTTAGACCAGATTTATGTCCACTTAATCATCCTTTTATAATTTGTTCTTATTAATCATGTAAGGACAAACAAATGGGTTTGAAAAATAACTAATTTTAATTTTCTTGTATTTCAGCGTGATCTTCGCGGATCGATCACCTTCAAGATTGTACCATCTTTCAGGAATGCTCCACCCCCATGTGAGGTAGACCCTTGTCCTGCTGATATTTACCCTTGTATAGCTAAGTTTCTTAAAGCTCCTGCATTAGATTAGGAAACAAGATAGGCATTTTCTCTTTTACTTTGCTAAATTACAGCATGCTGCAAAAGTAACGCCTTTTGTTTTATTTATTTTAATTAAACGGAAATAAATTGTAGCGGCATAAGAATTCTTTTTTGCCTAGTCTAAACGTAGTTTACCCTGTTGTAGCACAATGGACTGAGGCTCTGCTTGGCAATACGGGTCCAGGGTTTGATCCCACCACAGTAAGCCTGGCCAACAAGCTTGCTAATTGTCCTGTAAGAAATACGCAGCAACTGAAACATCGATTCGACGCCCTTTGTGCCCTATACTCTATGCGTCGATTTGACGCACTTATCTCCCTATGCCCTATGCGTCGATTTGACGCACTTATCTCCCTATGCCCTATGCGTCGATTCGATTCCCTTTGCGCCCTGTGCTCTTTGCGTTGATTCGACACCCTATCCGCCCTATGCTCTATGTGTCGATTCGACACCCTCAGTGTCCAATGCTCTATGCGTCGATTCAGCGCCCTTTCCACCCTATGCTCTATGCGTTGAATTGATGCCCTTTCCGCCCTGTGCTCTGTGCGTTGATTCCACGCCCTTTGCGTCCTATGCTCTATGCGTCGATTCAACGCCCTTTCCGCCCTATGCTGTATGCGTAGAATTGACGCCCTTTCCGCCCTTAGCTCTATTCGTCGGTTCAACGCCCTTTGCGTCCGTGCTCTATGCGTCTATTCGACGCCCTTTCCACCCTATACTCAATGAGTCGAATCGACGCCCTTTCCGCCCTATGCTCTATGCTTCGATTCGACGCCCTTTTCGTCCTATGCTCTGTGTGACGATTCAATGCCCTTTCCGTCCTATGCTCTATGCGTCGATTCGACACCCTTTCCCCCCTATGCTTTATGCGTCGATTCGACGCCCTTTGCGTCCTATGCTCTAAGCGTCGATTTGACGCCCTCTGCACCAGCAATTACTCTGGAGAATCTTCTACAAACTGTCTAAACGTTGTTTGTAGGGTGAAGATTTGCATGATGGTGATAAGTATGGTTAATGATCTATGGGAATTAGAGTCAGGAGCTGTCAAGTGCTGACTTTGGCTGCCTTAAACTGTCCTTTTGTGTAGGCTACTGTCGTTTTTCAGGTTTAAGGATGTTTTGCAAGTGCAGTTATGGTTACTACAATGCCCTTTAGCTCTAATCTTATCCTTATCAAAATAAATATGACTAATTCAAAAGGCTTGCCTTTGTTAACCTAATTAAGAATACTTCAGCGAAATTATATTACTTTTGTCTATATACACAGCGTTTTAGATTTATCTCTTACAAGGGAATTAATTTCCAATCTGTCGCTTGTCCTGTCTGAGCAGGTGTGATTGATACCTGTTTATTGAATGTACATAAAGTTGGTTGAGCGGACTTTATTTTCAAAATTTATTCAACGTGTAGTAGGTACCTTAGCACCATAAAAGGGGGTTACTTCTGCCTAACCTGATTTGAGGCTATTAAGTATGGTCTTTGGTTAGGCCTGTTTCGGAAAACTAAACCACAGCTCCCGAAGCTTTGATTTTAAATGAAGATTTTTGCAACACAAAGATAATTATGGTTGGAATGTTAGCGTTAGCACTTTTTCTTCTTATTTCAAAGATTGTTTTACGTTTCATATATATCATGTCTTTAAGTGAGCAGCTGTGTATGTAATTGTGTACGTAGTTATAAATTTTTTTTCTTGAAAACGGCTCAATATTCTGAAAATTTGCATCTTAGAATTTTCTGGCCTGAAAAACGAGTTTGAGAAAATTTATTTAGAGGCTTGATTTTGGAAAAAAAATTATGTGAGTGTCGTTATATTTATATACATTTCAAAAGCAAAAATTTCGTCGTTTTTACCCCAACAGTGCAACAAAAATATTGCACAACGAAATTTAAGGTTAGAAGACGAAGCAAAATTACATGGAATTGAGGAACCTGTTCGTATAGCGTGTATGAGTCTGTAAAGGATAAAAAAGAAGGTGGAATTAACTTTTAGTATCTATGACACATGCAGAATTACACAAGACAACAAATGTCTCCTAATAGCTAAAGAAAAGGCAAAGAGCAAGAAACAGGAAGAATCACATTGAATTGCCCCAAAAAAAAGTTTGCCCTAAAAATATGCGGTTTGAGTATTTACGACAGGGATGATCACATCGAGTCGTAAATGACATTTTTGGTTAGAAGAGAAGCAACAGTGAGAATAACAACAAATCCCAGGAAGGAGGAACGGAATTCATGCCGGAATTTCTTAATTCAATTGAAACTGCTGATCATGACATAAAACTAAAGAATAACGCCATGATTGTGCTTATGCGTGATTAGAGAATCAAATATATACAAGCTACAAGCCTACTGCGTGCCGAATGCTGGAACCCGGGCGAGACATGAACTCCCGGTACAAGGTACCTATGGAGTCTTGCTTTGGACAAATAAAAGTGGGCGTTTATTTTCCCTGAGTTAATTCGGAAAGATAATGATGACTTTTTGTTTGTGGTTGACCTATCCTGTCGAACTGGACAAAAAAAAATGGATCAAAACAAATTGAGCCCTTTCAAGCGTATTTCCCTAGCCCTTTCTTTGCATATGTCATTTCTTTCAAACACTTGAATTCTGGTGTTTGTCAACAATAAGTAAGACAGACACAGTTTTAGATTACACTGTTGGACAGTTCTATATTACATTATAGTTAGAATGTTAAGATGGTGTAACGATTGAAAAAATACACGTGGTAAAATAATTTTAGTGCTTTTTTGCCAAACAGGGATAGGAATGTTAGTAAGTAGATGATCCAAAGCAAGATTATTTTAATTATATCAGAACATTACTTTATTTTTCATATCTGACATTGTTTTCAGAACATGTGTTGTGTTTGAGTTCAGTTTCATTTTCGCTAGCCTTCACCTCAGACTTTTCGTCTGAGAGTAATTGTAAATTTAAAGAACAAGCATAATCTTGGTTTTCAACTAAAATAAATCTAATTAAAATGAAACTCATTGGTGTTTTTGAAAAAGACAAAAGTCAATGAGCTTTTGTCTCAGTTCAGGCTTGGCTCATTCTTTTGTATTAACATGCACATGGAAATTTCCTCTAGCTCCGTCTATTATTTTCACATGATTAAAACCTACGAATTTTGTCGGTGAACGTAGCCATACTCATGAATTGAATAATTGAATTAGAAGGAGGAATTCAAGCTGATTACATTAACAAATAAGAGAGTTGTGTCTATACGTTTTGGATCCTATTAAGAAATCGTAATAACCATAAGAAGTGTTTTTGCCCTCAGGTGGCTCTTATTGGAAGCAGTCGTTTCCAACGGGCCCTCCGCATAATGGTAAGGCTTTAAACATAGGCAGGTCTATCAGAGTAGCATAGACCTGCCCTAATGATTGAAATTTAAGAACTGAAATGATTTTTTTGTTTTATATATATTTTAGATTCAGGTAGAATTAAATAGGAGGATCTAGCTCTATTGATGTCACCTTCCTATCTATTTTAACTTAAAGCAGTAGACCAGACAAGGGACTTTTTGAAAATTTATCTCGTTTAAGTTGCCAAGCAGTTTTCCTATTTAGACAGAATTAAAAGTTTGAAACGGAACGAGGTCATCGTTTTAACGAATTCCCTGCATACATTTAACCGCAGAATCGGGAAAGCACTTTCCAGAATTAATTTCCTTATCCACTTCTAAGTTCAAGTTCGAGAATATGCATTTCCAAGTTGGGATTCAGAAAAGGGATATAATTAACAGTATTCTACCATGCAATTAATGGGCACATTGAAATCAAGCTGAATTAGGACTCTTTTTCAGAACAAAATATGGATGGTGAAACACAGTATTTGTTGTGTTATTTTTAATTTATTACTTAATCGAATGTTTTTGTGCAGAAAGTATCCAGCTCTAGGTGAATAGTGGGCCCACTAGCGGGTAGGGGGCATCAAAATATTTCTCATGGGGATGGAAGGCGGAGATAAGGGACTAAAAAACTGTGTTATTAGCCTAAGATTTCCCTTTGAGGAGGGTCATTTGAGGATTCTTGGGAACTTTTCCTTAATATGTTCTGTGTGCGTATGAATCCATTCGACAAGATTTTAAATCGAGTTACAATCGCTGTCTCAATCCAATAATTGATTCCGCTGCGCAGAAATAATTGAACCAAATTCTTCTCTTTTATGCTTATTTTATTAGAACATTTGAAATTTCTTGAGAGTTTCAATTAAACCTTTTCTGTATTTGGTTTGGTCACAATTTCTTTTTTTTCAACTTTTTGATAAGACATAACATTGATATTTATCGAATTTGGTGCCAGAATCTCAATAGCAACTATTGTAGGCCTACACTGGAAAGGCTATATGTAGGGAATTGTTTTGGAGTTTTGGTCTGGGCTAAACCCAATCCAAATCGGATCGTAAAACAAGACAACAGAGAAGACGAGAACCCGTAGAAATGCAAAAGAGGCAAAAGAAATGCAAAAATCACAAAACAAAATCAATATGATATTTTGTTGTTGTTTTCAAAGGTAAACGTGTAAAGAGTGATTATAATGTCAGAGTATATGCGGGATTAGATAATTTGAAAATAAAAGCAACGGGGACCTGTCTTTTTTCAGTGAAAAAAATTGTACAATAGTTTAAGCATTGTCAATGGCCATTTCTCTGTCAATTAACAATAATGTTAGGCTTGTCAAGTGTTCGTTGTTGACTGCATTGCGGTGCCTTACCTTGGGCCGTTGTAAAGCAGAAAAGCTATGGAGTAGCAGCTCAAACTGGCCGTGGAGTGACGATTGTTAGGAGGACATAGGACTTCCATGTTCGGAAAACCATCAGGGCTGTACACATCAAGAGGAGGTGCAGCAGAAATATTTTTCTTGTGGTCGACCCTCTGTTGCTTCTTCTTCTACAATTCGAGCTCTTTGTCTATAGTGTTCTAGAAATATCTAGTAAATATGAACGCTCCGAATGAATATTCCTTCAGATGAGTTAGGAGATACCTGGTATGAAGCCTCATAGTGTTTTAAAAATAGAACGATGATTCGAAAACCATCCTTTCAGCTTAGACGTGAAGAAGTGTGTACTAGACTACAACATTTTTTGGGGAAGTGTATAGTGGTTTTGGAGAGCATCCATATGGCTCTTTCGATGAACTCCTGGCATATGAGTTATTTTGATGACGATAAACTCTTAGATGTGTCAGTTTATTGTTCAGATCCCTTGTGAAAATCTACTGTTTTGTGTACAGCGGACCAAGTGAAGAATCAGTGTCTTGTTATAGGCCCGCCAATGCCTCCTAAGCAGTTTCGAAATATTCGCAGGCTTTTGCCAAATTGCGATCAATGACTTTAAGATATTTACATGGTGGCAATGTAAGCAGACAGCTCTCTTGTCACGAGTAAACTTGTTAGAACGTTTTGTTGCACTATTGAATTTTTAAATTTTATAAAATGGCTTACAGAGCTCAGAGCTGTGGTGAACGGACTCAATTCTCTACCAAACATGTATCACAAACAGGGCAAGCGATTTTTTTTCATTCAGGTTTTTAATGCCAATTTTTTTATTTGAGCAACTGGATACGGGAGAGAGGCGACCCAACGAATTTGCAGGTTTGACAGTTAGTCCCAGACATTTTTTCTCGACCTAAATGCAACAAACTGAAGCATTTGTCAGATTCAGTGTTCGTGCTAAGCAGCAGTGGAGTAACAGTGTTCCTGAACACGGTTTCTAATTGAAGCTTGAACATCTTTGCGGAGCCCATTCATAGAAGCTGCTTCGACACATCCTTGTCCTACAAGTTTGATTGAATATCATCCAATGTTTGAAATTTTCATTATTATGACAACCTGGCCTTCCCTGGTCAAATTGGTCCAGGGCATGACTCTAATACAATATATGCGAAAAAGTCGGATGAATGCCTATAGAACATAGATTAGCACATCAGAAGTTTTGTCTTAATACCGATAACACATCAGTATTATCGGTACACATACCGGGTAGAAGTAAGTTCGTTTTGCACAATTGATGACAGATCCATTGCATCTTCTGCGTCCATTTTTGTTTCCATATCCATTTTTAAGACGTCGTCACCATATTGCACTCTCATGCTCAAAAGCACTCTGAAATGTTCATCATAGTAGCCTTTTGATTACTGCATTGTGCTCTCATTGTCAAAAGTGCTTGGATATAATATTCAGCAGTCCAAGCCGGCTTTTTTTTCCTTCGGTGCAAAACACCTTGGTCATCCCTGCCGGCTTTTTTTTCCTTCGGTGCAAAACACCTTGGTCATCCCTGCCATGAAAAGCAAGGCTAGCTGCTGCCAACTGCAAATAATACACTTTTTTATCGGGTTAAACCTCGTATGATTTTTCTTTGCGTGAGTCTTTCAAGTTTATCTAACTGAAAAAAAAATATTGTCTTTTGAGGTTTCTTTATAGTTTTTACGATTTTTAAAATATTGTACTTCTTGGATGGCATGCCATGAAAAGTGATTGCTTCAGTCGTTTTTTGTTTTTTTTCCACGTTGTCAATAGTTTTAAGACACATGCTCCAAGCTTTTGGCCATATCTTTTCCCTGTGCATTCAGCAGCAAATAGCCCACAGTACTCACAAACAGCACCCATAAAGATGTTTGGATAAGAAATCCATAAAAGACGGGTTATGCAACTCCGTTGAAACCGTACGTTGTGGCTGCTTTACCAAGTAAAGAAAGAGCTCTCGTTAGAAAGTGACGGAGATTGAAATAAGTTCAATTCTGTTGCAACGTCTAAATCAGACCTTTTTACCTCATCTAAGACTGCTAGGTGCTATCTGAAGTCACATAGAGGTTGATCGATAAAAGAGCCTTTCCGAATTGCTCTTTGCCTTGGTCTGCTTATTCTTCGAAAAGTTTGCATGTGGCAGAAACAATCATTATTCAATGTTGAAAATCACTAGACTGACTTAAATTGTACGAGCCCAGTAGCCAGAAACGATTCATGTTTAAAGTCTGTATGTTAATACGACCCGTTAAAAGATGAATTGGGGCGGCTTCTAGGACCCGTTAAAAACAAAGCTGTCGATTATTGTTTGTTTTTATTGGCTTAAAATTTCTCATTCATTTTTCTGATATGGTAAGATGAGCCTAAAGGTGCGCTCAGTTTAGACGTGGATGTTGCTGAGCGTGTTGATTTATTCAAGATCTGACTAGTCTGACAACCATTTAGTCGAATGGGTATTGTTTATTTTGATATGACTTGTTGTACTACAATTCTTGTACGTTCTTGGAAGTCGTCTTGGGGCCTCTTTCCTTGCAATGGCATGGATGTGCCTCCTCTACGCCTAATGGTCTTCCGCTGGGACGAGGAAGGGCAGAGAGGTTATAAGGTGCTAAGGTATCCTGACAATTCTTTTGGGGACGACCATGAGGGCGAGAGAGGTGATTCTGGCCTCGAAAAATGATATTCGGGAGACTGGATTGACTTATCCATTGGATGACCAAACCATCGAAGTTGCTGGAGCTAGATCTTGGTAGGGATGGTTTGTTGGATTTTAAGGTGTTTGAGGAGATTGTTCTTTGAGATTCGATCTATGCAGGTAATTCCGACGGCGTGACTCTGACGGCTCTGTGTGGGCATTTATTTTCAAATGCTGTGAGTTCACACTGGTGACCCACCTTTATTGCACAAATTTTACATGTGTAGATTGCGAAAAGGGTGATTCAGGTATATAAAAGACGGGTCTTAAGCTTTAGGAACAGATCGTTGCTCCACCATATGGGCATAAAGGCTTTGAGGTGGGAACTCGTAGAAACGAGCCGTCTTTTTTATGTTTTTAGAGCGCTTGTTGCTGCTGGTGATCAGACTGTCAAGACAAGGGAACATGTTTGCCCACTGAATATTCTCTCTTTAAAGTTTCAGGACTGGCTTATTGTGCCCTGTGGCTCTTATGAGCAGGATATAGCCTTTGTTTTGGATTTATTTATGGCCATTCCCAAGGGACTAGTTGCTTTAACAACGTTGGCTACGGTTTGTAGCAGTCGTGTCAGCCAATTCTTCAATGTCGTTGGTGTGTGCTAGCTTAACTGTCAGGCCCCCTATTCCTGCTGTGACAAAATAGTGTAAAAAGTCTGGAGCGTGGAAGTATATTTGAGGGACTTTGTGTTAGTTAGTCCCTATTTAATTATTTTTTTAAACGTAGAGTGTTTACTTCTTTTGCACGTTTGGGTTTCTTTTCCCTTAAATAATTCTTTTATTTCTTTGTTAAACGTTGCCATAAACAGAAGCTGGTGCAACAATTTCTCTGTATTACTTCCAGTATTTCAGTCTGCTCTTGACCTTTGAGACGTCATCATATCAGCTATCCAAAATCCTAAGATAGTCTTTGCAATAATCAGGATTTGAGTAATTGCGACTGGAAGTAATAGAAATCGTAGAAAATAACAGAAAATGTAGAAAAATACATTATCAAGATTTCTTTTAGCCAGAGACCAACAATTAGCTCCCAGAATGTTAACGGTTATCTAGTTAGTAGAACTCCAGAAACTGAGAAAAAGAAAAAGCATGGCCACAAGCGGTACTAATACTAGTAAAGAAGAATCTCATATATCTTTACCTATTTTTATCAATATTAGAGTACAGCAATTCTGACGTGGAATTTTTATATCGAGACAAAAATATAAGAAGGAAACTGGCTGCTGGGAGTGTTATTGCAGATTCAGAGTTGATCGATATGCCAGCACTACTGTAGCAAGGGAAAAGGAAATTCGGTCAGATAGCTCAACTGTTGCTGCTAACTGTAGCAACAGTTTAGAAGATAAACGCCTTCAGTTAATGATGAAGCAGAATCACATGTTGGATCACCTGCTGGAGCTAAGAATGCTTCCACAAGGTAGCAGAATGGCATAAGAAAACTTATACTAAATTGGAATATTTACCTTGAGGGTAAGCACTACATCGGCAAAGGGCACACAGGACAGCCTCGCTGTATTCTGTGTAATACCGACTTGTCAGGTAGTAGTTTCCATATTAGGCGCAACTTGAGCAATCCTACTCATTTAAAAAAGCGTTTCTACAACATTTAGTACTGCTCCCATGGTATATTTCTCAATAGATAATGGAGAAAATAATAACAGGCTTCTTAAAAGTCAGAAAATCAGGCAGGCCGAGCGGATTTTAAGGGGATCTATGGCGAGGCACAACTTGGCAATCAATATTTTGAAATAGCTTCCAGAAACCTTAAGGAGATATTTCCTGACTCGGAAATAGCAAAGGGTGTTCAGTGTGGTCGTACAAAAACTACAGATGTGCTTAACAAAATAATTGAAGAAGTAGCTTGTGCGGACTTGTGCAACCTGATGACAAAGAACAGTTTTCTGGTAATCATTTACGAAAGTACTGATGTGAGTAATTCGAAAAACCTAGTTGTTGTTATTCGTCATGTTGAGAAAGTGAAGGAAGCTAAGAATGATGTATGGAAGAAAGTTGTGAATTACT
This sequence comes from Artemia franciscana, assembly GCF_032884065.1. NCBI lineage: Eukaryota > Metazoa > Arthropoda > Branchiopoda > Anostraca > Artemiidae > Artemia > Artemia franciscana. The sequence continues at coordinate 17,649,202 of NC_088878.1, forward strand.
CATTCTTGCAATTGGTTAAAGTGCTGCAGTGCACAGATAACGATAGTATTAACAAAACTTCTGTTTAAGGACGCTGAAGTGCCAAAGCAGAATCTGATAGGTCTTGCTTCAGATAACGCATCTGTGACAATTGAGGGACAAGGTATTGTGCAAGCAAAGCTTTTGCTGGATTTTCTAAACCTATTTATTCTTGGGTTAAAATGCCACTCAATCCATTTGTGTGCCATTGCAGCAAGTCATAAGCTACGTACAGACGTCGAAGAATTCTGCCAAGACCTCTACAGTTACATTGGCAGAAGACGAAAAAGGGCTGGCAAGTTTGTCGAATGCTGAAGTTCATGGAGCTTGACGAACACAGAATCTTGCGCCATTTGACAACTAGGTGGGTTTCCCGAATTCAAGTTATTATGTATTATTTGGAACAATGAGATCGTTCGATACTTTTCTTTCTGAGTGAAAGCTTTAAAGAAGGGAACAAGCCAACCAAAGCCATACTCCTAGCATGAAAGAAGTAGACTGTGGCTGTGGTGTAGAGGTTATATTTATCAACCACAAAATTTCATTACGAGCTTCAACTGCTTTTAAAACAGTGTGTACGGAATACATGATAGAACTGAGCGACGAAATAACGAGGTTTTTCAGTTCAAAAATATTCGTCAGCTAAAAACTTAGACAGACTGGACCCAAAGATAGCTATGTCTTCTGGCAACTCAAAATTAAGTATTGTCCCACTACTTGTCCAGTTTCCAAATTTGGCGAAGGAGGCTGATATGAAAAACATTTCCAAAGAATGGAAAAGGCTGAAATTTTGCGCTCATCTCAATAAATGTGCAGATTCTGACCTTGTTTATTTCTGGTTTAAAGTACTACAGCGATGTGATGGTCCTCAAGTCAAAAGTTTCTCATTATTGGTATAATTCATGATGAAAATGCTTATCCTACCACATTCTTCTGTTTGTTTCGAGATGGCCTTTTCAACTGTCAATTGAAACAAAATATATTTTAGAAATAAACTCGGCGTCGTTACCAAAAACTGGAAATCCCCCATGAACAAGGTGAAAAACCCCAAGTAGCGAAATACTGTAAAAGGGTATAGAAAAACTGCAACCGCGAGTGTCACCATGGTATCTAATTCAGATAGTGATGTGTAATATCATACTTTTGTTCATTTTTTATGTATAGTTTTTGTAGCATAGAGCAGTTGAAACTTCAGATAACTCAAAGTTTATAAAGCCAGTTCCAGTTTTAAAGACAAAAATGCCGTTATCTAGATGTTTAAGGTGATATAAAAATAAGTGAAAGACATAGTCTGTATTGTACCATTTGTGGGGAATATATCCTACTCAACCTTACAAGGTGAGTGAAAGATCTTTTAAAGGCATTTTGGAGAAAAATAATGTTTCAATATTTACCACATAACCCACACATTCAGTTCTTTAATCAGTCTCAATTTAAAAAGGACTTGTTTTCGTGTATTTTTGTAGCGGCAGCGTATATAAGGGGAGGGCTACAGGAGCGATCCTCCCCTCCATCGAGATCGCCATAAAAGAAAAAGACAGATTTGTATGCAAGCTATTAAATGGAAAACAGGTCCCACTAATTGCTTTTGGGCAATATTCTGTAAGAATACAAGATTAAAATTTGACTTTATCCCCTGATTTGTATTAAAATCGTCATTTGGGACCAAACTCAGGGGGGGGGGGGCTTCAAACGGTCCTAAGTGGTCGAAAAACAACGAATTTCTTGGCCTGTAGTAAAATGTTACAGTAGTAATATATGTTACTCTGAACAATTTCTTCAAGTACTTCCAGGAGTAATCTACTGTATTAGAAGAGAAAGAAAACGAAGGAATGGAGAAAAAAAGTGAATGAAAATGTCTTATACAAAATTTTGAAAGATAGTACTGTATGTCACTGACGATCCGCTTGTTACGCGAAACGTAACAAGAGGAAAAAATTGGTATATGGTGCAATTTTTTGTCTTTGATACATTTTTTTTGTGCAATTTGTGTACATTTTGTTTTGAAGTTTTGGTAACACTGGTCCAGAGTTTTGCTTGGTATTTGTTCAGGGTATTATATATAATAATGAATTTTTCATTTATGATATTGACCATTTTGAATATAAAGTGCTATGCGGAAATGGTAGATGATACAAAATATTCTCCCTTTTCTGCTCTTCTTCATATTAATATGCTAGGGTTTATAGTCTTGTTAGTTTGAATTGCCTGTGATCTATATGCTACGGTCACCAGAACTTATTTTGTCTTTATGTTCCAGTTATTCAGGATTAAGCCTCTTCCAATTGTAGTAAGTACATTTTCTAATGCCTGCAATTCCGTACCTGTGCTTAATCCTTTCGGTTTTATTTTCTATCAACTTATTATTTGGAAATTATTAGCTTTGCGTAAGCCATGTATCTTGAGTAATTTAGACGTCTTGTTATCTGTGTGTATAGATTTGAAAGCCTGTTTAATCAGTTTCTCTTTTACTTTGATTCCCTTAATGATTTTTACTGACTCCTTCTCCGCTCGGTCCAAACCATTACTTATGTTTGCCTAAATGTTCGCATTCGTCTTTGCGCATATTTCCTGTTTTTTCAATTTTTTTTTGTAAAGCTTGACAATTTCTAATTGGTTTTTTGTCAATCTCTTCTACCTGTTTACTGCTGAATATCAAACGACACTTTTTATCAAGCAGCCGTTCTTAATAATCCCAATTTTATCTAAGAACCTTGCACACGTATAAACAAAATCGAAGACGTTCCTAATAGAAAATATTCTTGATATTAACTTATATTTAGTATTTTGGATATGTTTTTTTTTTCTGCTACTAGAATCAGTTCCCCCTCGTATTTTTCCTTTTTGATTGAAACGTTATTTATTGTCATCCACATGGTCGTTTAGTAACATACTGTTTATATAAAGTTGTTCAGCTAGCCTTATTGCGACTCTGCATTTCTATTCCTTCAAAAATTTGAACTCAGTGTGTACACTTTGATTTATGCTGGGGATGGACTAAATTATTTATAGCAAAAAGCAGAAAAATGTAGAATATAATAAAAAATGTCTTAAAATATGTAAGATTTCGGGGTACCGAAGATTGATGCTTTAGAGAACATGGCCCCGAAGGCCCCACACTGCCTGCATGCATGTATGGACCTTATCTTTTTGAAACTATCGTTTTGAAATTTTTATTATTCTGTATTGAGCATGAAAAAAGCGAAACCAAAAATTGACAAAACTGCGTTATAATGAATATAACATCCATAAAATTCCTTGGCGAGTGCGGAAGAGGGAGTAGTAGGGTCATTTGGCCTATAATAATTTTAATCTACCTATCAGGCTATTCAAAATTGGTTATTTTAGAACTAACGTGACCTTGAAAAGGCACTGTAAAACCAAAACAATAAAATTGAACCAATTGAATGTTTAAATTATTATGTATTGTTCGTTTGAAGGAATTTTTACAAGCAATGAAAAGTAATTAGTTAACACAGCTTTAGGACTTCACTAAATAGATACAAAAGTTATAATTAAAAATAAATAATCAAAATTAAAATTTTAATTAAATAATTATGATAAAAAAATAAATAAATAAGTAATTATAATTAGATTGTATAAGAGTAAAATCTGAAACTTGCGAAGAGATCTACATAGAGGTATATTCCTTTGAGATAAAAGTTACGATTGATTATTGAAAACATAAAAAACAGGAAGGATGAAGGAATGACATAAGATAACTAAATTGCACCACCCAAGAGGTTCAAGTGACCTCGAAGCATTTAAATTCAGTCCACAATTTAAAGTTACAACACGATAGGTTTGAGACTATTTATAGAAAAGAAACTGAAATTAAGGTCAGCTGTGCCGCACGAGGAACGCCACTGATCTTAATTCCCCATGAGAATTCATTTTGATACCAATAGCTCTTATTCTAATAATAAATTAATTATTGTAACAGTTTTACATAAATATTATGTTACGTTTAACCTTTATCTGTGCATCTTTATTATTATTAATTATAACTAGTAATACCTTGTTGTAGGGCTAAACTGCCTAAGGTCAGCACAGCTATGGACGTTCCTCTTCAATCCCATTCTAGTAAGAGCTTTGCTCATTTCCCATTTCTCTCAATTTCATTAAGTTTTAATCCTTTTAAACTTTTCCCTATAACCTTGTCCACTATTAAAAAGTACCCTGATTTTCGTTTAGTCGCAAACTCTTGGATTGCTAAATACCGTGTTATTTTGTTGTTGTTGTTTTTCTATATATCACCCTTCATCTGTAATACATCTATAGCCTACAATCACTCAAACGATGGCTTTAATCTAATCTTGAATAGTTCTTTTAAAAAATACAAATTATCATACTTAATATGTCATGTTTTAGAAGAATTGCGTTGCTTTTAGTATCATCTTAATCTGATTCCTAAAACTTATCTTTCTATTTTCCTGACCTTCTCTTCTACGAATATTTTGTCGCAGTTCCTTGACCGTTTCCTTTTAGCATAGAATATAAAAAAAGAAGCTATTGGGTGCCAAGTCACCAAAAATGGGGAGGGAAGAATATCCCTGTTTTGGATTCTGTTTTAAAATGAAAATTATGACTCAAATAGAAATCTGTGCGCGAGGGGAAATCTCTTGAAGCGGGATTTTAAATGCAAGCTATGAAACCTCAGACCATGACAGGCACAACTGAATGCCCGATAATGCTGACATGGTCCTTGCAATTTCAGAAATCTAAGGTCACTACCTCGACGGCTATTTGACTCTTATTGTGGCCAAGGAGGGGGTGCTACCTACCCTCTCCCCTTATTTTACAGACAGATCTTGCGATGAAAAAGATGTCAAGTGTTTGAATGAACGAACTAACGCTCTCTTTCTTACCTGCAGCTTATTGCCATCTACATTAAATTTGCCATTGAAGTTCCCTTTTCGTTTAACATAATCATTTAATTAAATTCTACTAGAGAGATGTTTTTAAAGAAAAAAGAGCGTTGAAAAAAATTGTTTCCTAATTAAACTTAGCTTTGAATCCACTTTGTTGTGCTAAGAAATTTTGTGCACTCGTAATACTATGTCTGCTTCTAATGTTTCATTTTATAGTATTACATTTTTTTTATTTCAATCTTTCATCTTTTCGTGCTACTGCATCGTTTGCTATTGTAAACGATTTTTTTTTTCAGAAGGTCAGGACGTATTCGACAGTAAACTTAAGCTATGAGTTTTTCTTGGGCTTAATCTGATGATTTACTGAGATTCTAATTTTTCTTTTGACAAATTTGAAGTATTTACTGTTAATTTTCTTGTTTAAATTTCGTTATGAAGTTATGCGAAGTTATAACTCAAAATAGCGTGTAACGACTTTTTTTTGTATCCTAAAACCCTGGAAACAAAATCACAGTTTCATCATTCTTTTTTTTGTAAACATGGTGTCTTTCATTCCAGAAACGGGCTTAGTCTTACCTTTAATGGGCTATTCTTACCTTTAATAGCCCAGAAACGGGCTATTCTTATCTTTATCTGAAACTCACTGAAATCTGCAAATGAGTTGAAACAGGGCTGTTTGGGACACTTCTATTTTGCCATGTTCTTCAACGTTATTTTAATAATATTTGTATGGTCACTAAGGTAATAATAAATTATTATACAATATACAATTTCAAAGTTAAGGTACTTCTTACTTGTTGAAACTTGGAGTTTGACTGTTGGACAGTTCCCTTTTTAGTTTGACTGTATCATCCTTGACATTCAGCTCAAGAGGATTTCTTCAAAGAAAAACTGAGTCGGGAAGCTTGAGATAGGCTTTGAAGTGATCTTCAATATTAGTAAGGGTCTTTAATGAAATTTATGATCGAGAGGGGTGACTCTTAAGAAAGCAGATAGAAATAATCAACTTAAGCAATCTTTGCTCTTCAATAACGTCATCTAGGAGATAGTCAAAGTTTTGTGGGGATTTTCATAATGTCAAGCCAAATTCCTTGAATCTCGTTGGGCGTAGCAAACGCTTCGCCCTAAGCTTCTTATTTGCTATTATTCAAGCCTAGGGTTGTTTTAGGTCCCTATATTAAGCACGCATGATCCGTCTGTACGTTTTTTCGTTGGATTCTAAAGAAATTTAGGGTGTTGCGTTTTTTTCAACCAGTGGTATATTCCCCCACCTTGTTTACAGAAATAGTTCAGAAATGATGCTCTTAACATGTAATTTTTTCTGTAACGATGTCTGAATATCTGAAAAAACTACCCTAGTTCAATCAACCTCCGTCAGTTATGACTTCCAATAATTTGACAATTATTTACCTTTTTTTCATTTACTCTGCTGTGAAACTTTTAGGTAATAATCATAATAACTCTGTGCAAAATTGAAAAAAATAGTAGATTAGTAAAAAGAAGAAAAATAAAATAAAAGACAAAGAAAATGACAAATAAGAAAAACTGTAAAAAGGGTTGTAGAAAAAGGCATTTAATGAAAAGGAAAATGAAAGCCGCGAAGAGCATGAATGTGCAGTTACCCTAATTAGACTATGGCAAGCCCATAAACAGCATCTTCGAACAGGCTATACAATAACTTTGCAAACGACAAAATAATACCAGCATCAGCTTCAACGTTAACCATCAAAAGCTCTGAGCCTGACAAATTTGCCTGATTTTCAAAAAGGGTGGAAACAACCCCAAAAGTCAAAATATCTTAACAAAAATCACAGCATCAGATTCGGCATATCAGAGAACCACATTGTAGAAGTTTCAAGCTCCTATCTTCAAAAGTCAGGAATTTTGTAATTTTGTCAGGAAAAAGATCACAGAGGCATATTTTTTTTCAGGAGTGACTATATCAAACCGATTTTCCTAAAAAGTTGAGAGTGGGCTCGTTTGAATGGGAATTAAAAGTTCTCGTTGCTTTTTTATGTGACCAAAAATATTGGTGGGCAACTAGCCATCCCCCGTACTCCTTTTTCTCCCAAAGACATTCAATTAATTTTTTTTTAGATCTGTTTCAGCATAGATGAAAAGTCTGATAGCTCCTCATCCCCTGGTGAAAGAGCTGAACTTAAGCAAATTGACCGTTGTTAGCATATAGCTCTTGTTACTGGGAAACATACAGAAATTTTTCGAAGCTAAGGGAATTTTCTGAGGCTGAATTTTCCACGGAGACTATTTTCCGTCGAAAGGAAGGTTTCCGATGGAGTTATCCACGAAGGGAATGGGGATTTCTCGGCAAGATTTGAAAAACGATGAGAAATTAGATTTTAAAAAAACAAGTTTTTTTTCAACTGAAAATCAGGAGCAGCATCAAAACTCAAAACGAGCTGAAATTATTCCGCGTATGAGGGAGGCTGCTTTCCTCCTCAATCCCTCGCTCTTTACGCTCAAGTCTTACTTTTTGCAAGATTTTAAAGACAGATTTTTTAAATACAAGGGACATTGAATTTGAACGAGAAATATTTTAAATAAACTTAGACTTCGCACAAAGAATAACGGACTGAAGAGTGGTGCAGCCTCCCTTATATAGGGAATAATACTTGTTCGTTTCGAGTTTTTAATGTTGCTCCTTATTTTCAATTAAAAAAAAACTTATTTGTTTCTATTCAATTGCATCGTAAGAGCGAGTGATAAACCGAATAAAAGCGGAAGGCTTGAATGAGATGAATTTAGTCTACGTTTTGCCCATCAACCTTACCCTATTTAACTCCTTCCGTAGATAAGGTATATAAGGCTTGTGCATTAGAAATGGTGTCAAAGCTTTAAATACGTTAAATATTCTTAGGTGGAACTCATATCCCTTCCACAAAGTAAGTACACGATCCGCGTTTTGCGGAGCAATATGGGCCTTTTAACCAAATTGATTTACATCACTGTCGTCATGGTCAATGCTAAAAGATATCAAAATATAGTTGAAGAGTTTTCTGTGGTTACCGCAACCGTGGTCGGCTTGTATGAAGATCAGAACAAGGTGTTTTTCCCTGCTTATGGATTAAACTGACCAGCCCAAACAAAAATGGATTAGGGACTAATGATTGACATAGGTAAATTTGAAAAAAAAAACAATTTTGTAAATGAGGCAATAATTTAGGATAGAACAAATTTGCGGAAAGTAGCAAAAAGGAAAGTTGGGCCCAAAAATGATGGAATGCATAACTTAGATTAACAAAAATATTCGCGTAGTTGTCAATCCAGGTCTACTGAGCAATAATATCAACAAAAGTAGGATTTTCAAATTTGGGAGCATTGATCACTTTTTCCAAGTAGATCCCCTAGTCGAAAATTGGACCCCAGGAAACTCTTCCTTTCTCAAATAATCCTTAACCTCTAGTTTGATGTTTTGCTTTAGATTAAACACGCTTCGACGACTGGACCTACCACGAGCTGTTCAAATTCTTAACCGTAACTTAGTTCTGGTCATGACCAACTTCAGCCTCCGATCATTTTTTTTTTTGTATATTCATAATTTTATTTTTAGTAAACTTCATATTTCCATTTTGGTGTACATATACTTCGTATTCTTGTACGTCAGACTCCAATCAGAATTGAAATTGTAAACACCTTAAGTAAATTAGCACACCTCAATTAAGAAATTAAGTAAAATGAGATTATTATCTATACGTTAATCCTGGATCATTTAAGAAAAAGAACTGGTTCATTCTTGTATTAAATATAAAAAAAAGCAAGTTTTTTTTAACTGAAAATAAGGAGCGACATTAAAACTTAAAACGAACAGAAATTACCCCGTATATGAAAAGGGCTGTTCCCTCTTCAACGTCTCGCTCTTTGTGCTAAAGTTTGATTCTTTCTCTCAACTCTACTTTTTAAAACAGTAAAAGCTTTAGCGTAAAGAGCAGGGCGTTGACGAGGGAACAGTCCCTTTCATATACGGGGTAATTTCTGTTCGTTTTAAGTTTTAGTGTCGCTCCTTACTTTCAGTTACAAAAAAAAACTTGTTTTTTTTATTTAGTTTCCGAACGTTTTTTAGTTAATCCATGTGTTGATTTCGGCTCTTCGCAGATGATTAATTAAAGCGAAATTTGCATATTTACTTATTTGGCCAAATGGCTTTCCCATAGTTTTGATCGAATTATTTTGAGAAAAAAGGAGGGGGGAGGAGGCCCAGTTTTTTGGGTACTAAAAAAGTTTTTTGGGTACTCCAATTTTTTGGGTACTAAAAAGGCAACTAGAACTTTAGTTTTTTGCGATCGTTTTCATTAGTAAAGATATACGTAACTTACTAATTAGCTTACCTAACAAACTTCTATATTCGTATGTTTTTATTACGTATATGAGAGGGTTCGCCTACTTGTCAATACCTCGTTCTTTACACTAAAGCTTAAATTTTGTCCCCTGAATCACAAAGGTCGTAGAATAAATAGTTGAAATTGCTAAAAACACTTTAGCGTAAAGAGTGAGGTATTAGGAGGAGGTAAACACCTTATATGCATAATATTTTCTGTTCGTTTTAAGTTTTAATGCTAATCCTTACTTTCAGTTGAAAAAACTTTTTCATATTTATTTATCATTGTTTTTTTAAATAATGCTAGAAAATGCTGCACCCCCTTCATGGAAATCTTCTTTCCTCATGACAAATTCCTCCATGAAAAGTTTCCCCCACATATCCCCCTCTTCTCAACCCCTCATCCCAACCAAAAAATCCCCCTGAAAATGTCTGTACACTTCCCAATAGCCATTATTATATGCAAACACTGGTCAAAGTTTGTAACTTGCAGCCCCTCTCATGACTGTGGGGGAGTAAGTCGTCCCCAAAGACATAGTTATAAGGTTTTTCGACTATACTGAATAAAATGGCTATCACAGAATTTTGATCCAACGACTTTGGGGAAAAATGAGCGTGGGAGGGGGCCTATGTGCCCTCCAATTTTTTGGTCACTTAAAAAGGGCACTAGAACTTTTCATTTCCGTTCGAATGAGCCCTCTCGAAAAATTCTAGGACCACTGGGTCGATACGATCACCCCTGGGAAGAAAAAAAAATAATAGATAAATAAACACGCATCCGTGATTTGTCTTCTGGCAAAAAATACAAAATTCCACATTTTTGTAGATAGGAGCTTCGAACTTGTACAGTAGGGTTTTCTGATACGCTGAATGTGATGGTGTGATTTGCTTTAAGATTCTATGACTTTTAGGGGGTGTTTCCCCCTATTTTCTAAAATAGGGCAAATTTTCCCAGGCTCGTTACTTTTGATGGGTATGACTAAACTTGATGAAACTTATATATTTAAAAACAGCATTAAAATGCGATTTAACTATTGGTATCAAAATTCCGTTTTTTAGAGTTTTGGTTACTATTAAGCCGGGTTGCTCCTTACTACAGTTCGTTACCACGAAATGTTTGATAACCAGACTGTCCGAACCCAAAGCATAGTCCCATATATCCAATTAGTGCTCAGTTCGATTGCTTTTTATGACAGCGATTTATATAAATTCTACTCTTTAGCTCTTCCTCGTTTCTTCTACTGGTTGTTGTCTTTTCCAAATTAAATAGGGAAATAAAATTATTATAGGCTTAGAGTGACGTTTTTAAACTGAAAGCAAACATGAATTATTACATTTATTCCCCGCTTCTCTTTGCGATAACGTCAAACCTTTGATCACAATGCTATGATTTCTTAACTGCTACTGTGTTTTGCTAAAAACAGAAGTCTTTAAAACCGGGGGAGTCATCACCCCCCTCAAAACCGATATTGGGCACTTAGTCCGAATACAATGCTGCAAATAGGTCCCTACAAAGTAATCCCCCTCTCCCCCATAGATCCTGTCCCCGTCCACTAATTGCCGAAGAGAGATTATATTTGAGACAAAGAGAGACTAAAAGAGGCTCCTAACTTAGAAAAAATTTTTATATTCTGGCACAGAGTGGGTTTGTTTCAGCTGTTCGTTCTTTCTGTTGCATTTACTATAGTGTTGCAGTTCCACGATATAAAAAACAGTTTGTACTGTGTTTTCCCTGTAAAAGCAAACAGAGAGAAAGATTTGTTTTTTAGGCGGGAACCAAAGTAGGTGGGAGCCAAAGGTATGTTTAATCCTGCTTGCTAAGGCTAATGAGGGAAAGATTTAGATGGCTAGGAAACTGTGGATGAAGAATGACGGATTACGAAAGATTGTCCTTGTTGGACAACCATTTAGAGTCAAACGAAAACCAGGCGTCCTCGAATGGAACGGGAGAATGTCGTAAGGAAAGATTTTAGGGAAAAGAAAACTTCTTGCGGTTGTGTAAAGAGGGAGGCTTTGAATTGATTGGGATATAGAATGAGCGTGCGTAGCTGTGTTGGCCTCAGGTGGCTTGATGCTACAGTAAGTTGTTAGTAGCAGTAGTAGTATTTCAAGGTAGTAACTCCCTTGCTGCAGTGGACTAAGAATGCAGCGTTGAGGTCAATGGCGTAATAGCGCGTTTCTTGTTGTAGAAACGGTAGTTTTTAACAGAAAATGTTTATTTAAAAATCTTAGCCTTGAGGGGAAAATGTTGAGATTTAGCTGAAACTGACTGGGATATTAACAACAAGAAAAAAATAGGTATAAGAAAAGTTTTCTTTTTTGATGATAGTAGAGAGCTACGTTTATGAAGTAAGACAAAAAGAAATTATCCTATGTATCACGGGGCTCAAGAGTTCTCGCTTATTTTCGGTCTTCAAGTTCAGTAAAAAAATATGTTTAGAATAAAATGAATTAATAACCGTAGATAAAACCAATAATGTGAATTGCTTTTTAGGTAAGCCAAATCCGCTTTTCTTCAATTTTTAACGTCTTTGTGTGACGGGCTATTTTTTAAAGCCTTGATCAGGTCCAGGTGTGACAGTTGTATGAATTAAAAATTTTGTTATACAAAAAGATAGCTGTTTCCCTTATAAATTCAAAATTTGTAATATTTTTAAGGTTTTTCATTTAAACTTCAGAATTTTTTTTGTTGTTGTCTTCGTCCAATCTAAGTCCCCCGACTTCATATAAATCATTCAGTTGTTTTCCTTTTTGTGACAAATATATTTTAATATAGAATTACTTTCTCTGGTTTGTTCCTCATATGTTGACTTCTTATAATTACTCTGAAGAAAATGAGGCGACCATATGTAAGGTGGGGTCATTTTGGGGACTTTTATTTACTTTTCAGCTCATTTAAAGTCATGGCATTCATCATAGCCGTGTCCAGTGTTGACACAGCAGAGGCCCATGTCTTAGGTGTGTGCACACAGAGCATTTTAAATCCTGTGATGTTTTTGGAGACAACTTATACACACTACTTAGCCTCTAAGGAGATTTATCTTCTAGAGACTATTCGTTATTCCTCCTCAAAGAGGTTTTTCAATTTACTTCATCTCCTGTTCTCTGTGTTCTTAAAGTCAGGCACTTTTGATAGATATGACAGCATCTATGAAGAATGGGAAAATTTATTGCAATGCCTCAATTATTAAACTCCTTAATAATGATGCCTCTTGGATGACACTATTGTGATAATAGATTGTGGTTCTCAATTCGTACCCACAGCTAATTATTTTAGTAAATGAGACTCTTTGAGCTTTGTTTTTAGAGTATCAACACTTAGTGTGAAAAAAAGGTGTGATGGGGGGGGTCTCCCTCTGTTTGTTTTATTTTTTGAAGTCGCACTTCTATGTTACAAGTTACGTTTTCATTTTAGTGTTACAAAAAATAATGTTTTTATTTAGTTTATGTTTGTTTTAAAGACGCACTCAAAATAAAGTAAAATCCGGCATAGGTAGGGGGTTTTGAAGGAAAATGTCGGCCCAGGAGATGATGGGGAAAGGGAGATTGTGTGTTAATTGATTTTACGTGATTAGATTATTATTTGAGCTGTCAAAAGATCAGACTCCTTTTATCCCAAGGTTATCGGTTGTCAACAGGAAATTGATTCTTCTAACTAAGCTGAGCAGGGAAGGTCCTATAATTTTATGGTGTAACCAATAGATATATTCAAGTGGTTACTGGTTTATATTAAATATTTAAAAAAATCAAGTTTTTTAACTGCAAGTAAGGAGCGACATTAAAACTTAAAACGAACAGAAATTATTCCGTATATGAAATGGGTTGTCCCCTCCTCAACGCCCCGCTCTTTACGCTAAAGTTTGACACTTTCTCACAACCCGACTTTTTAAAACAATAAAAACTTTAGCGTAAGGAGCGAGGAGTTGAGGAGTGGATAACCCTTTTAATATACGAAAAAATTTCTGTTGGTTTTAAATTTTAATGTCGCTCCTTACTTGCAGTTAAAAAAAAATTTTCTTATGAACGTTTGTGAATTAATGGAGGTTTCAATTCTTACTCACCATGCATGACGAATTGTGTCCCAATTCCTTAAGAAGGACCCCTGAATCACAAAGGCCGTAGAATAAATAGCTGAAATTACAAAAATACTTTAGCGCAAAGAGCGAGGTATTGAGGAGGAGATGAACCGCCTTGTATTCGTAATAAATTCTATTCGTTTTAAGTTTTAATGCTGCTCCTTACTTCCAGTTGAAAAAAACTTTATTTATTTATTTTCTCATTATTTTTTTTAAATTATGCTAGAAAATCCTGAATCCCCTTCATGGAAATTCTCTTCCCTCATGATAAATTCCTCCGTGGAAAGATTCTTCCACGCAATCCCGACCCCCACCCCCAACGTGAAAAGGTCCCCCTGAAAACGTCTATACACTTCCCAATAACCATTACTATATGTAATCAATGGTCAAAGTTTGTAAATTGCAGCTCCTACCCCGGGGACTGTGGGGGATTAATTCGTCCCCAAAGACATAGTTACTAGGTTTTTCGACTATGCTGAGCAAAATAGCTATCTCAAAATTTTGATTCGGTGACTTGGGTAAAAAATGAGTGTGGAGGCCAATTTTTTGGTCACTTAGAAAGGGCACTAGAACTTTTAATTTTAGTTAGAATTAGACCTTTTGCGACTTTCTAGGACTACTGGGTCGATATGATCACCCCTGAAAAAAAAACATACATCCGTCATCTGTCTTCTGGCCAAAAAATACAAAATTCCACATTTTTATAAATAGAAGCTGCAAAATCTAAAGTGTGGTTTTCTGATACTCTGAATCTGATGGTGTGATTTTAGTTGAGATTATATGACTTTTCCCCAATTATAGGGGGTGTTTCCCCCAATTTTCTAAAATAAGGTAAAAAATCTCAGGCTCGTAACTTTTGATGGGTAAGACTAAACTTGATGAAACTTATGTATTTAAATTCAGTATAAAATACGATTCTTTTGATGTAACTATTGGTATTAAAATTCTGTTTGGTTACTGTTGAGCCGGGTCGCCCCTTACTACAGTTCGTTACCACGAACTGTTTGATTAGGAGAAACTTGGCCAAAAGTGAGCTGTGCGCTGGATGGCCGGAAAACCCAAAAACCGACGGACGTGCTACATATGTGTGAATTGCTATATTTACACTGTTTCTTGATGGATTTTCACCTAGAAATGAAACTGAAGGCTGAAGTGAAATAAGGCTAGGGCTGGCCATTGCCAGAATGATAAACATAATTGTTTCAGACTGAGAGCCTTGGGTGATATATTAAACACGGACTGAAATTGAACAAAAACTAGCTTTTTCCAAACAGTCTCTTCATGTTAATGGACAGTTCCTGAAGCATTGGTGTTTAAAATTATACATGAACGGAAAAAGGAGAGCTGAGAGCGGTTTCGGCCTCTTCATATTTACCAAAGCGTTGGATGAGATGCTATAAACGAATATGAATCTAATATAAAAAAAAAACCTGAGGTTTTCAATCAAACTGGTTATGATAACGAACAGTAACTAAGGAGCGACTCTTTAATAAAGACTCTAAAAAGGGGAATTTTTACAACAACGTATGAAAAATGAGTGCTTTCTATGTTGATTCTGAAAGTGAAAAAATTTATTAATTTCAATTTTACCCTTCGAAATTTTTTTTTTAAGATTTTAGAAAAAGATCTACAACACCCTTACAAAGGGAGTGGTCTTTTTGTAGTCACTGATTATCTGATAATCCAAGAGCCAAGGTATCAAGATCCCATCTACAAATTAACGAAATCAGTTGTTTTTTTTATGAGAAGGATAGTCAAGTATTTATTTTTTGTTCAAAATTTCCGTATCAAATCAATCTTCTTAGAATGTCAGGACTCGTACGAATGGAAATTGAAAGCTTTTAAGTAATCAGAGATTTTGCCACACCGAAGTTCACGTCTGTCATTTTGTTCTGCGACAGAAGAATTTTTGCCCAGATTTAAGGCTGAGATAGAAAATTTTGAGATAGTCAATGGATTTAAGGCTATAGAAATGATATTTTTATCCTATTTCATAGGACAAACTTCTGTTTAATGGTGTATTTGCTCCTAAACATTTATACTGTCCAAAGAAAATGAACGGTTATTATGGAACATTTATCAATCCACTAATACTGTCACTGCTATTAGGAGACGGTAAAAAAAAATGGAAAAATCCCAGAAGTTAAAAAACAAAACTTTTTTGACATTATGGAAGTGTTTTCGAGAAAATGGGGACTGTATTGAATAATAGTATTTCCTCTTGTAACTATTGACAGTAATTAATGTTAATTCTTCTGTTATAGCCTGTTAGCCATGAATTTGAAATTAACTGCTTCTTTCATGATATATTCATTCATCAGAGTGCTCTTTCAAATTTTCGATGTTTAATTTTTTACTTTGAATAAAATCAATAATACAGGATTAAATGCCGAATTTGAGGCAAAATACAAAGCTTATTGTCATATTAAAGACACTGTGCAGTTTAATTAAACAACATCATACATATTATTTATGAACAACAAGATGGTTTGATAGTTCTTTGTTCCAAACTGCGGCCCTTTCTTCATCTTTTGATTAGATTATTGACAACTTGGTGAATGCTTTTATTTTCTACCTCTTTTTTAGATATATGTTCGAGCTCAGTTTGATTATGATCCGTTGGAAGATGACCTGATACCTTGCGCTCAAGCAGGCCTGTCTTTCCATTGTGGGGATGTCTTACAGGTATAATTATCTATCTGTCGTTTTTTAATCATCCTAATAAAATAACTATAATAATAAGCCTCTTTTCTAGAATTGCGTCTGTCTGCTTAGAAAATAATTATATATATATATATATATATATATATATATATATATATATATATATATATATATATATATATATATATACTAGCTGTTGGGGTGGCGCTTCGCGCCACCCCAACACCTAGTTGGTGGGGGCGCTTCGCGCCCCCCCCAAGCCCCCCCGCGCGCGTAAGTCGTTACGCGCCATAATAGTTACGCGCCATTGTAGTTGTGTCCCTATGTCCCACCTGTGAATATAGATATATATATATATATATATATATATATATATATATATATATATATATATATATATATATATATATATATATATGGTTTTAACTACGTAAAACTTGCGAATATACAACATTCTTTGCTGTCCCATTGTCTTTGCATATAAATAGATTGTCAGGTTTACCGACTCTTGAACATGCAACATATAATGGTCCATGGGAAAACAATCTGTATTCAGATCTATACCTCATGATTCTAATGATTGCCCTTGAGCTTTGTTGATGGTGATTGCTAATCGACCATTCCCTGTCCCGGTGTCCCGGTCGTCATTTATATCCCCCTGTTTCCCCCGGTGTCCCCGTTGTAGTTGTGTCCCTGTGTCCCGGTCGTCATTTATATTCCCTCTGTCCCGGTCGTCATTTGTATCCCGGTGTCCCGGTCTGTATATACATTCGTTTTTTAGTTTTGTTTTTCTCCTTTATTTTTTCCTTTTTTTTTCTTTTTTAGTTTATTTAGATTTTTAGATTTTTTAGTTTTTTTATTAGTTTTTAGTTTTTTTTTCTTTTTAGTTTTTTTGTAGTTTTTACCTTCTTTTTAGTTTTGTTAGTTTTTTTTTTTACTTATGTCCTGGTCGTCATTTATACTCCCTGTGTCCCGGTGCTTTGTTGATTGCTAATCGAACATTCCTTTTGTCCTGGTCGCTTTCTCTTTGAGTGTCGTCATTTATTTTTTTCTTTTTTAGTTCTTTTAGTTTTTACCTTTTTTAGTTTTTTTTAGTTTTTTAGATGAAAATTTTTTTTAGTTTTTTCCTTTTTTTCTTTTTAGTTTTTTATTGGTTTTTACCTTTATTTTAGCTTATTTTTCAGTTTTTTCCTTTTTTTTAGTTTTTTTTTATTTTTTATTTTTTTAGTTTTTTACCTTTTTTTAGTTTTTTTAGTTTTTTTAGTTTTTTAGCTTTTTTACTTTTTTTTATTAGTTTTTAGTTTTTTTTTGTAGTTTTTGCCTTTTTTTAGTTTTTTCAGTTTTTTTTTTAGTTTTTTATTGGTTTTTACCTTTATTTTAGCTTATTTTTCAGTTTTTTCCTTTTTTTTAGTTTTTTTTAGTTTTTAGTTTTTTTAGTTTTTTACCTTTTTTTAGTTTTTTTAGTTTTTTTAGTTTTATAACTTTTTTATTTTTTTTATTAGTTTTTATTTTTTGTAGTTTTTGCCTTTTTTTAGTTTTTTTAGTATTTTAGCTTTTTTATTAGTTTTTAGTTTTTTTTTTTTGTAGTTTTTGCCTTTTTTAGTTTTTTTCTTTTTAGTTTTTTTGTAGTTTTTACCTTCTTTTTAGTTTTGTTAGTTTTTTTTTTTACTTATGTCCTGGTCGTCATTTATACTCCCTGTGTCCCGGTGCTTTGTTGATTGCTAATCGAACATTCCTTTTGTCCTGGTCGCTTTCTCTTTGAGTGTCGTCATTTATTTTTTTCTTTTTTAGTTCTTTTAGTTTTTACCTTTTTTAGTTTTTTTTAGTTTTTTAGATGAAAATTTTTTTTAGTTTTTTCCTTTTTTTCTTTTTAGTTTTTTATTGGTTTTTACCTTTATTTTAGCTTATTTTTCAGTTTTTTCCTTTTTTTTAGTTTTTTTTTTTATTTTTTATTTTTTTTAGTTTTTTACCTTTTTTTAGTTTTTTTAGCTTTTTTAGTTTTTTAGCTTTTTTACTTTTTTTATTAGTTTTTAGTTTTTTTTTGTAGTTTTTGCCTTTTTTTAGTTTTTTCAGTTTTTTTTTTAGTTTTTTATTGGTTTTTACCTTTATTTTAGCTTATTTTTCAGTTTTTTCCTTTTTTTTAGTTTTTTTTTAGTTTTTAGTTTTTTTTAGTTTTTTACCTTTTTTTAGTTTTTTTAGTTTTTTTTAGTTTTTTAGCTTTTTTATTTTTTTTATTAGTTTTTAGTTTTTTTTGTAGTTTTTGCCTTTTTTTAGTTTTTTTTAGTTTTTTAGCTTTTTTATTAGTTTTTAGTTTTTTTTTGTAGTTTTTGCCTTTTTTTAGTTTTTTTAGTTTTTTAGCTTTTTTATTTTTTTTATTAGTTTTTAGTTTTTTTTGTAGTTTTTGCCTTTTTTTAGTTTTTTCAGTTTTCAGTTTTGTCACCTGATCCAGTTTTTTCAGGTGACGTCACCTGATCCATACACAGATCCACAGACAACTTATTTTTATATATATAGATATATATATATATATATATATATATATATATATATATATATATATATATATATATATATATAAGAATTTAGAGTGGCGAAACCCTATATAGGCCAGTGTATTCTCCTGATGAGCCCTTGTGTTGGGTTGTTGCCTCTGAATTATTTGTCTTTATTATTTTTTCTATTGTTTGGTAAATGACGACTTATACTTATTGACGACATGACTGCCTGTCCATGGATTATTCTTTATGGTTGATTGTGTATGGCTATGCTGTTTGACCTATGTGATTGTATGGATGAGTAGGGTTAAGGCCTCATTCAAGTGCTGGTCTATATTAATCACTAATTTAGGAAAACAGTCTTCCTTTTCTCCTTCTGTCTTTTTTTTTTTTTTTTTTTTTTTTTGGTGTTTGTGCTGTTGCATTGGTGATTTCTCTTTTCATGATATATACTATCTATACAAGTGAGCAATAATTGTGTATGTATGTATGTACTCAAAAACGCTCCATATTTTTTCGGCAAAATTTGTATCTTGGGATATTCTAGCATAAAAAACGACCTGGATTGGTCAGACGTCTCAGAAAATTCGGTAAGAACCTTAATTATGATTTTGCAATTGACGTCATGAGAAAATTTGCTTGATTAAAAAAAAAAGAGTCGCCCTAAACGTCAAAGAATGGTGAAAATCACGCCATCAGGTTCAGTGTATCAGACAACCCTAGAGGTTTCAAGCTCCTGTCTCCAAAAATTTTGAATTTTGTATTTTTCAAACAATTCGTGGTAACGAACTGTAAGTAAGGAGCGACCCGGCTCAATAGTAAGCGAAACTCTAAAAAACGGAATTTGATACCAATAGATGGATCAAAAGAATTGTATTTATTTGTTGATTTTAAATATATAAGTTTCATCAAGTTTAGTCTTACCCATTAAAAAGTTACAAGCCTGAGAAAATTTGCCTTATTTTCGAAAACAGGGGAAACGCCCCCTAAAAGTCACAGAATGTTAATGAAAATCAAACTATTAGATTCAGCGTATCAGAGAACCCTACTGTAGAGGTTTCAAGCTCTTATCTACAAAAATATAAAATTCTGTATTTTTGCCAGAAAAAAGATCACGGCTGCGCTTTTTTTCTGGGGTGATCGTATTGACCCAGTGGTCCTAGAATGTCGCGAAAGGGCTCCTTCGCGACATTCATGAAGAGGGAAGTTTTTTCAACCGAAAGTAAGGGGCAACATTAAAACTTAAAACCTACAGAAATTATTACATATATGAGGGGGTTTGCCCCCTCACCAATACCTCGCTCTCTACGCTAAAGTATGTTTAGTAATTTCAAAAGAGCTATTTATTCTAATTATACGGCCTTTGTGATTCAAGGCTCATTCTTAAAGAATTGGAACAAAATTCGAACTTCAGCGTAAAGAGCGATGTATTGACGAGCGGGCGAACCCCCTCATATACGTAATAATTTCTCTCCGTTTTAAATATTTATGTTGCTCCTTACTTTCAGTTGAAATAACTCGTTTTTTTATTTAATTTTCTAGATGAAAGATCACGGATGCGGGCTTATTCATTTTTTCCCGGAGGTGATCATATCGAAACAATCGTCTTAGAACATCGGGATATGGGTCATTTTAACATAAATTGTAAGTTCTAGTGCCCTTTTTGAGTGACCAAAAAGATTGGAGGGCGACCAGCCCCTCTTTTTCAAAAATTTTTCGATCAAATTTTTGAGATAACCACTTTTGTTTGGAATAGTTGAAAATTCTGAAAAACTATTTCTTTAAAGATAACATTCCCCCCCCCCAGCCCCTGCGGATAGGTCTTTAAGCTGTAAAATGTGTCCATTGTTTACGTATAGTATTTGTTATTGGGAATTATGCTGACATTTTTCGGGGGGAGGGGGAATTTTGTGCATGGAATGGGTTTCCATGGGGATAATTTTCTGTAAGGAAGAAAGTTCCCGGGGGTGAAACTTCGAGGAGAAATCTCATACCGGAGAGATTTGACAAAATCCCTATACGAAATTCTTTTTATTTGTCTTTGCCTATTCATTTTTACACATGGAGGTAATCTGGTGGAATTATCCGAGGGGAATATCCTGTGTTTTTGAATTTCCAGGAAATAATTTTCACGAAAGGGGGGGGGGATATGGACCAATAGAAAAAAAAACTATTAGAACTCACCCTTTTTCAAGTGGAAGTATGCTGACGAGAATTTTTTTGGGCTGAATCTTCTGCAAGAAATTTTACAGAAGGGGGATCACTTTTTAGCGAGGATGGAATTGTTCAGAAGAAATTTTACGGGGGGGGTATTTTACATTGAAGGAACTTTCCAAGGAGGAGTTTCCCGTGAGGAGAGGGCAATTTTTCATAGAAGGTTGGCCAGGTTTATCGGCCTTATTTGAGAAACGATCGGAAATTAAATTAAAAAAAAACAAATTTTTCAACTGAAAGTAAAGAGCAACGTTAAAACTCAAAGGGAAGAAATTGGAGTACAAAAGGAAAGAAAAAAAGTTACAATCGCCATAAAACTTAAGATAAATTAACCAAACACAAACAATTTAAAGAAGAACACAAGAAAATATCAAAAATTTGGTAAAACAGGTTAATTAAGACAGTTATTAGGACCAGTACGGATTGGCACATCATCAATTAAATTCGAACCTACTGTTTCCACGGAGAGAATAATTTCTGTAGCTAGATACTGACTAATTATCTTTTGTTTTTGAAATGACTATGATCAATAGAATAAAAATTCATAATAGCAATACTCATCTGTCCTGACCCTCTTCATGTCGTCTTTATTTAATAGTATATAGGTCCCCGTAGAAAATGAAACGTTTTTTTCGAAATTTAGAAGTAAGATCGTCAAGTTTGGTAATAGTAATGCAAATCAATCCCATTCACTATGAGTCTGTAGATCTAGAAGTATGTGCTTTACCCACGTTTCGATTTTTTTTTTTTTTTAAATAGGATCCATGATGTATCAATAGAGTTCAGTTAAAATATTTCAATAACATCATCAAACGAGAATAGCTTGTCAGGACCTCATCTATAATGACTAGCTTCATTTCAAAACTTATGGATGAAAATGTTCAGTTGCCATTTTAGGACAGATTCCCTACTCGAATTGTAAATAATTCCAAGGACGTCATCTTCAAATTGCTTTAAGAGCGGTCCTGTTTGATTTTTGTTGATTAAAAAAAAAAACTGTATTATGTATTAAAAAAACGCTGTTGAAAAGTACCTGTAGAAAACTAGAAATAACAGTGCTATATAAAATGAAACCGTATAAAAGTCGTGCGTACAAAGTTAAAAGACAGAAAAATGCAACTGGAAATGAATGGATATTCATTTCCAATAAAAATAAAAGATAAAAATAAAAGAGGTAAGAAAAACAAACTAAAGGGGATAAGTTTCACTGTGACACTTATAATCAGCTTCATTGGCTTGAAAATCCAAACCCCCTAAAGGCACGTAACAACGGGGTAATAGAATTGACACAGTACTGAATTCTTATAATATTATCTATCTGGAAAAAAAGAGAAATAGAATATACTGAGACTATCTTTTCAAAAATTAAGATTTTTTTTTCGTAGTACTTGTTCGCTTTGATCGATTTAGAACTTGTTTTCTCTTTCTAGATTATTAGTAAAGATGATGGCAGGTGGTGGCAAGCTCGTAGGGATGCTGACGGTCCGGCTGGTCCTGCTGGATTAATACCTTCGCCTGAACTCATAGAATACCGCTATGCCTGTTCCGTACTAGACAAAGGAAAGAAAGAACAAGGTAGGCTTATTAGAAAGTCAGTTAATTTTGTTTTATGCATGAAGTTTGGCTTGTGTTTGACTTTTTTTTATGCATGAAGTTTGGCTTGTAAAAATCGTGACTCGCTTCTACCCTTTCAAAACTTTTCAGAAACTTTTTAAAAACTACTTTTGTATCAGCTAGAGAGTGTTTTTCGACTTTTTTTGTCTCGCAAATCATGATATCTGACCTATACACGTTGATGATTTTCTATGCTGGCTGTATACGGTATTCTGCTTCCTTCACTGCGTTTATAGCCATCTCAAGATATAATTGCCCCAGGTCTTTCCTCAACGGCTCTTGTCCAGACAAAGCAACGAACTTAAAATCCCTTAACTCAAACCTCCAGAATATAACTTGGATGAGAGACAATGTAGTGAAAAAACTTCAAGTTTTACCTTTAAAATAACTTAGTTGCAGTTTCTGAAAAGTTGATGTCACCTGTTAAAAATTTAGGTGATTGCATGTAAAGTCTTTGCGTAAAGAAGGAGTTATGTATAGTTTTTGTGCGTGTCGGGTACATTTACTTCAGGATCACCTGTCTAAAACTCGGTAACTCTTAGAGATGGAAATTTAAATATTACTTCTGTATGAGAATCGTAAGATGGCGAAACAAAAGTTTTACAAAAGTCATTCTGTTTTCCAGAAACAAAAAATAGAAAACATTTTTTCTAGCCTATTAATTAGTATAGACAACAAGCAAAAAGAAACTGTCCTTGGTCTGAGAGTAAACTCTTGGGTTTGGTGTAATGTCAGGCTCGTGTAGAGTATGCGGTTATCATTGAGATGGCGAAAACAGAAAAATATCTATCTATTCTAGACTTCTAGGAGACAATTCTGAAAAGGTCGTAACGGCAATTCCAGATTCCATTCTTCGTTTTCCATTTTGATCAAATTAATAAATTTGTTGTCCATATAAAGATCAGTTTCAGAAATAGACTGAATCAAGTTAGCTGTAATCTGACTCATGCAGGTTGGGGAGGGGTTTTCCAGATTTTTTTTATCTGCCCATTTACTACAAAAGGGTATCGGATCTCAGCCAAATCAATAGGAAGTAAAAGCCACGTTGTATGTTTTGCTTTTGGAATGTCTGGGCACAATATGACCTCTGTGGGGAGGGGGCTCCTAAACTTATCACTAGAACGTTTAGCAGAAGTGGTCGTTGGACTTTGGCGAAACCTGGCTCCAACTATGGGTGAGGGCTCCAACTATGAGTGAGGGCTCCAACTATGCTATTTTTGTTGATCAAATCGACCCCCCATCCCTATAGGAGACGGAAGGAGGGGGCTAAATTTTTGTAATGAGGACTATTAACATAAGAGGTTGCTGAATATAACCAAATTTGGTAGAAAGTAACTGTGTTCTAGTTGTGCTTGTTGAGTTCCATGTATGATTTGACCACTTTCGGGTGGGAGCGGAACATCTTACAAAAAAGACTATCCGGTATTAGTTAAACATTGCGGGAATAAGATTTTATGTGTAGTTAGACTCTTTGGGTGCCCTGGCTTTATCCATCCTTTGTGAAAGGAAGGGACTCCATCTGTCATAAGGATATCAGCGAGAAGACGGGCTCGAATCTCCACCTAAATTTGCAAAAGTAATTAGTTAAATCTTATGTGTAGAGGGAGAAGCCTAAATTCTTTTCATTAGGATGAATAAGAGAAAATAGATCTCAATAAAATTTGGTCCAAAGTAAAAGCAAATATCCTAATTGTGTCCGTTCGGGATCTATATCCATCATGATCTATATGGGCGTGAGTGGGTCTTTACATTTTTTTAACGATATCTTAGAGAAAAGATTGTCAAACCTAATAAAACTATGCCATTTTCGTGACTGTATTCGAGTATGAAACTTCAGCCCCATCCGAACGTCAGTTTTAGGTTGTTGTTGGGTAGGACCGTACTGGCGTTATTTTTTTTGGTTGTGCTTATGAAGGTTTCAAATTAGGTTGGCTGGGACAATATTTTAGTGTCAGATAGCTTTCCGGTAATTGCCTTAAATGAATTATTACTATCCATTCCATTATTTTAATTGACATAATCTAGAATATCAAAAAAGTAAGTATAAAATTAGACGTTTAGTTAAGCAATTATTATTTTTCCAAGCTACTTATCTTCTTCCACGTCTTGAAAAACGAAGCAGGTCACGTTACAGATAAAAAAAAAGTGGATTTTCAAACTTATTCTATTTAAAATCCTAAGAAAAGATCACTTGAGTAAGACTGTTGTTTCCCACCAATCCTGGAGATATTTGTCTGAAGTTTAAGCTGAAATTTAATTAAAGTTCAAGCTCAAATTGTCTATAGTCGATTTGATTTTGACGCTAAAGGATAGTAATCACATGCAGCGTGTCCCTGCTGAAAATTGCGTGCCAATGGTTTTTGTTGTCTTGCTCTGCGCAAAACACTTCGTTACAATCGTTATCAAATATGCTGTAAAAATTATTAACGGTTATAACTTTATTATTTTTACAGCTAAATTTGGCACCCAACTCTAAAAAGGTTTCCAATCACTGACCTTCAGTATTTGATCGAAAAATCCTAGTCCTAAAGTTAGGTCATTCTAATAGATATTCAACCTAATAAGATATAATTTGTCTTTTCTGATCATCAAATCAAAGAAGACAGTTTTCTAACGAGAATCAAATAGTAAATCTAGAACTGATGACAAGAATTAGTTAGTTTATGTAAGACATCAAAATAAAATCTATGACTGAAGAAAAAGAAACGAAGCTTAAAAAAAGAAATTACAATTAAATCAAGTTCAGAAGGAATATTGATTACTACAAATAAGTGTAGTGTAACTCCCCCTCCCTCAATTCTCCCAAGTGGCTAGAATGTCAATAACAAATTGTGCAGTAATCCATTATGAGGCTATTTCGGTTATTCCTGTCTTCGAACAAGTTAATTTAGGGCTGGAATTAGGTGAGTATGCCTGTTAAATATCACATAATCATATTAATTATCTTGCTCGTATTGTTTTATCCAAGTCAAATATCCTACCTAACACTTTTTGCTTTGATTGTTTTATGTGGAAATAAATAAACGTGTTACGAGTTATATTGTCGATAATCTTTAGAGATAACTTGCAATGATTGTTTCTTTTTATCTTCTTCGTTTTTATTTTACAAAGACATAATAACAACTAAAAAACATGTTACCCATCTTATAGAGGTTGATCCTTGTTTTTCAAACATGAATACTTTTTGTTGTATTGAAGTTATTAACGCATTACTACCCGAAAGAATCTTCTTAAAATTGATTTAAATACTGTTTTATAAAATAGTGAAACTGATAGGTAGTTGTGAAAACTGCAATCCACGGGAAAAAAACCTGGAATGAAAAAAAAAAGACAATTCTTTTTATGACTCCTAATTTTATGACCCTTAGGGATACATCAGGTGTTTACCACCCACACTTTTGCGTTTACAACCAATTAAAATTGGACCAAAAATGCATGAATCAGAAGGATACTTCTAATTATTTTCACCTTTGATTGAAGATATAGAGTTAGTTTTATTTATAATGATTTTTTATATAAACTTGACATTATGTGCTGTGATCAGTAATCTGCATTAGACTCCTCTAGAAGATAAATATTCCTCTCAGTTCTAACATGGGCTTTAAGATTCAAACAAGAAGCTTTCTAGCAAAAAGCTTGCTGGATATCGCACTCAGTGGAAAGAGATTAACAGACTAATATTTTTCTACATCAACTAAAAAATAAATTAGCTTGAGAGTATCAGAGGAAAATCTTGAGCAAAACAAAATCATAAAAGTTACTCATAACTAAGGATCCCGGTAACTCAAAAATATACAAATTAAAAAGTATTTTGATGTAGGTACAAAAGTTTAAAATAATATCTACTATTCTGATCAAAAGAAAAACCTTTTCCTTACTTCCTAAGTTGCCCAGCAAGGTTGTCCGCAGACTGAGATAAAATCTAATTTTGAAAAAACTAATGCCTCATTTTGTCAGAAAAAAAATAAGAATAACAAATAAGAAAAATAGAAATAATAATATGTATAAATAAATATAAAAAAACAAATATAAATTAAAATAATATATAAGATATAAATATAAGATAAATATATAAATATAAAAATAAAATATATAAATAAGAAAATAGAAATAACAAATAACAAAATAGAATATGTTCCTCCGTACAAGTGCCAAAAATAGGCAAATCCTATGGGAAATACCACAAATTAGAAAAAAAAACGTAAAAACTCTGGATTTGAAGGAGGCTCTTCTTGTTTTGCCTGTTTTATGCCGATTGGCTACTTCAAAAGTTTCATCACTCGCATTTTAGCCCCATTTAGGCTAACAATATTTGTTTATGGCAGTAAATGACAGAAACCATTTTTCTGTGAGTTGATCACTTTCGTTACTTTCATACCATTTCCAATTCCTAGAAATGGACCTTTCATACCACTTCCAGTGTGTCGTCTCTCGTTACTAATTAATTAATTAATTTGTTTCTTAACCCCTCAAAAATACAGAGTATCGCGATAGAGTATTACAAAAAGAAAGAAATGAAAAAAGCACATACAAGGACGACACAATTCCAGTGTGTCGTCTCTCGTTACTAATTAATTAATTAATTTGTTTCTTAACCCCTCAAAAATACAGAGTATCGCGATAGAGTATTACAAAAAGAAAGAAATGAAAAAAGCACATACAAGGACGACTGGCTCTCCGTTTAGCCCTAGATGGTTGGCCGGAAAGTACAATCTTTGGCAATCTGTCATCCTTCGTCCGCAGAACGTGCCCTAGCCGTCTCACCCTTCCTGTCATTATAGCCCTAGAAAGCGGGATTGAACCACACTTTTCGTACAGCCTACTGTTTGAAATACGGCCAACCAGCCAGGTATCTAGAACAATC
The DNA here is from genome assembly GCF_032884065.1 of Artemia franciscana. NCBI lineage: Eukaryota > Metazoa > Arthropoda > Branchiopoda > Anostraca > Artemiidae > Artemia > Artemia franciscana. Next base: position 17,676,351 of record NC_088878.1, read on the forward strand.
CGTTGACAATTTCTCTGGAAAACATCTAGGAAATCTTCATCCGCTTTTCGGAGCGCCCATGCTTCAGAGCCTTATTTGACCAGTCACCACTGTTGAACGTGTTTTCCCATACTTGGAAAAACACTTATCTTTTCCATCATTTAACTTTTAAAAAATTATTTTTGTGTTCTATTATATTGTAACTTTTTTTTTAATAAATGAGTGTCAATTTCATTTATAAGAAGGGTTCGATTTGGTTTTATCAACAGAAATTAGACATCACGAATCAACGTAACCAAGTTTGTTTTCTTGAGCTTTTGTTTTAGTCAATGTTTTCTTGATACTGCTTTTCACCCTAAATTTTGAAGCCGATCAGCAAAAAAATGCATTTTGATTAGAATCAATACAGCCTGTTTTTTGGAATATCGTTGTCCTCATTTACGTTGCCTTGGTCGAATGTATTAACAATGAAAGTTTTTATCCATTGAATATAAACAATTTTTGTCCCCTTTTGGGGTGTCACAAATTAATACAACCAGTTTTTTGTCAATATAAAATTCCGAAAACAGTCGAAATTCTCTTAGATTTGCTTTTTCGAGTGTATTAAATTGTAGGCCTATCGGAAACAAAACAAATATGAGCCCTTTTTGGCTGTAACGAATCAACAGAATAAATTGTTTTCAATAGTTTTTGTCTTCGTTGAGGTCCCCTTGTCCCTCTCTGGATGACCTGTAATTTTATGGAGAAAAAAATTGCCCAATTTCAGTTATCATATATCAATACAACATGACTTTAAAGTACTTTGTTTCCATTGAGGTCTACCTGGCCTTCGTTTTATGCTATCTAAGTTTCAAGCCTGGGAAAAGAAAACTGAGACTAAATTTTGGACATCACAAACTGATACAGCCAAAATTATTTTCACTTTTATGTTTTTCTATAATATATTTGCTTTCTTACAAAAAAAGAGAACTGTCTCAGATACTTACTGTAGTGGTTTCTTTTGTGAGAAGCTAAAATGTAGGACTGGAACTCAGGAATAAATCCAGATTTTGTTCGTTAGAAAAATGGAGAAGTTTATATCTTTTATATATCTTTCATTAATATCTTTGTACAGGAAAGACGCAGAAAAATATTGCGCCTAGTTTCTGACGTCATGAATCTATACAACCTACTTTTTTAGTAAACAAAAATTATGCCTTTATTAAGGCTCAGCATGTCCTGTCTATATGTAGCTTTAAGAACATCAGGAAATACCTAGCTGTAGTTTTCCAAGTTTGTGTTCAGAATTTTTTTTTTTTTTAGCATATTATCCCCCATTTGGACTAATATCTTTTTTTTCTTTTCATTAGGTTCCCCTCGATCATGAGACTTAATCTTGTAAGTTTCATTTATATAAAGGACATTAGTTTTTGGCCTATTTTGGGACTCTGAGAAACCCTAATCCCCCAAGAAGAAATGTGCGGCCTCCTTAGGCAGAGGAAAATCCGTGAAAGTTTCAAGCCAGTAAAAATTAATGTGTTCCCTTTTCCATCATTATTTTCTGAGGGGGACCATGCCTCCAAACTAAGATTTTTCTTGTACCTTAGGGTACTCTTGGCGTAGGGACTTTTGGCTTTAAATTTCAACCTGATCAGAAAAAAAAGGTTTGTGGCCCAATTTTATCTCTTTTGGGAGGGGGGCAGTTTTTGGGTGAACAAACATCATTTCTTTTTTAGTGATTTTTAGACCCCAAGTACTTTCATATATAAGTTTGAAGCTAGTGTTCTGGCTCTTTTTGGGCCACAATTAAGTGGGTACATATCCAAAAAATGCACATTTTCTTGAATATTAAGGTCCATTTGGCCTAGCACTTACGGGTTTAAGTTTTAATAGTTCATTAAAATTCATTTATTGACCCTTTTCAAACCCGTTTTCGGGTGAACTGACATCATTTCTTTTTTTGTGAATTTTAGACCCCAAGTACTTTCATATATAAGTTTCAAGCCAGTGAAATAAAAGTCTCTCTGCAGCAGTTTAAAAGTTCCTCGCCCCCACCTAAGATTTCTTTAATATCCAAAAGTGAATAATAATAAGCTTCAAGCTGTTCGGGGAAAAAATGTTTTTTGGGCCGTTTTGTCGAGTAAACCAATATTTTGTTTCTTCTCCCGCTCTCTTTTCTTGTACATTGAGGTACTCTTGACTCAAGAACTTAAGAATATAAGTTCTGAGTCAAGCAAAACGAAACTTTCGACCTGTTTTGGGAGACCGTCCCTGAACTTTTTTTTTAAATTGAATTCCCCTTGGCTCAGGAACTCGCAGCTGTAAATTTGAGAATAATATGGGAAAACAAGTTTTTTTTTTCACTTGCAGGCCAATTTACATCCTTCTCCCTCCCCAAAAATGTTCGGTGACAATTCTTAAAAGTTTGAAAAGTAAAAGTTGAATGGAGAAATAGCTTTCGGGACAATTCCAGGTCCTGTATTTGGGGGCCCTTGTCCCAACAAAAATAGATTTTCGGCTCCTTTTTTGGTCCCATTTTTGAGAGAACGAAATGCACTTTTGATTGTTTACTTTTGCAATGGAATTCCAAGGGCTTATAAATATAAGTCGCAATAATTTTTTTGCCCTTTTGTGTGGGCATATTTAATCTATTTTTGTTTACATGGGCCCCGCGAACTAAAACTATTTTTTTAGGTTAGGGTCCGCCTGGAACAGAAGTTTATCGTTTTAAGTTTTACCCGTTCAAAATGAAAAGTATATTTACCTTTTTCTCTCCCCTTTGTCGGGCCCTGTTTTTGGGGGAACCAATATCCTTTCCTATTTCTTATCTGTGTTCGAATCCATTTAACCCAAAGACTGAAGGTTAAAATTTCCGCCTTTTTCAAATAAAAACGTTTCTGGGCGCTTTTTGTACCTATTTTCGTTGAAATCTTCCCCCAAACAATTTTTTGTAGATAAGGCTCTTTTTGGTCGAAGAATTTACGTGGGTAAATTTCAGAATAATCAGGAACAAATAATAGAAAACTTCGAAGACCACACTGCCTTTCTATGGCGAAAGTAAAACAGTACAAAATAGGGATGAAACCTTTTAATTGACAGTGAACAGATATAAAATTATTTAACTGGATATTTCGAACACATATACAGTGTTCATCATCAGCAGTAAAACTCTTTAGTTTTACTTTAGTTTTAGTTAAGTTTAGTTTAGTTTATTTTTACTTTTAGTTTTACTTTAGTTTAGTAAATAATTTTTAGGCTCTTTGTTGAGCCCCCTATCGCCCCCTCTCTCCCAGCAAATTGCTCGTTCCTCTTGAGCCAAGGAACGACCCCTAAAAGTTCTGAGCAAATCAGACCTCCAAGATCTAACGTGTCCTTCTTTTCCACTGCAAAACCATTCTTCTCTCAACTTGATTCTTTCTCTCAACTCTTCTTTTTAAAACAGTAAAAAACTTTAGCGTAAAGAGCGGGGCGTTGATGAGGAAGCAGCCTCTTTCGTATACGAAGTAATTTCTGTTCGTTTTAAGATTTAATGTCGCTCCTTACTTTCAGTTAAAAAAACTTGTTTTTTTATTTAATTTCTGATTGTTTTTGAATCAATGCATGTTTTGATTTTGGCTCTCCGCAGAGGAATAATTAAAACGAAATTTGCATTTTTTTTGGGGCTAAATGGCTTTCTCATAATTTTGATCGAATGATTTTGAGAAAAAAAGAGCGGGGGAGGAAGCCTAGTTGCCCTACGATTTTCGGTTAATTAAAAAGGCAACTAGAACTTTAAATTTTTTACGAATCTTTTTTTTAGTAAAAGATATACGTAACTTATAAATTAGCTTACGTAAAGAACTTTTGTATTCTCATGTTTTTATTACATATATGAGGGGGTTCGCCCCCTTGTCAGTACCTCGCTCTTTACACTAAAGCTTAAATTGTGTCCCAATTCATTACGAATGACCCACTGAATCACAAAAGCCGTAGAATAAATAGTTGAAATTACTGAAAAATACTTTAGCGTAAAGAGCGAAGTATTAAGAGGAGATGAGCCCCTCATATGGGTAATAATTTCTGTTCGTTTTAAGTTTTAATGCTGCTCCTTACTTACAGCTGAAAAAAACTTTTTCATATTTATTTTTTCATTGTTTTTTTAAGTAATGCTAGTAAATCCTGCGCTCCCTTCATGGAAATTTTCTTCCCCCATGACAAATTCCTCAATGGGAAGTTCCCCCAGCATATCCCCCTCTTCACAACCCCTCCCCCAACCAAAAAATCCTCCTGAAAGCGCCTGTACACTTCCCAATAATCATTTCTATATTCAAGCACTGGTCAAAGTTTGTAACTTGTAGCCCATCCCATGGGGACTGTGGGGGAGTAAGTCGTCCTCAAAGACATAGTTATAAGGTTTTTCGACTACGCTGAATAAAATGGCTATCTCAGAATTTTGATCCGTTGACTTTGGGAAAATAGTTAGCGTGGGAGGGGGCCTAGGTGCCCTCCAATTTTTTTGGTCACTTAAAAAGGAAACTAGAACTTTTTCATTTTCGTTAGAATGAGCCCTATTGCAACATTCTAGGACAACTGGGTCGATACGATCACCCCTGGAAAAAAAACAAAAAAAAAACAAATAAACACGCATCCGTGATCTGCCTTCTGGCAAAAAATACAAAATTCCACATTTTTGTAGATAGGAGCTTGAAACTTCTATAGTAGGGTTCTCTGATATGCTGAATCTGATGGTGTGATTTTTGTTAAGATTCTATGACTTTTAGGGGTGTTTCCCCATATTTTGTAAAATAATGGAAATTTTCTCAGGCTCGTAACTTTTGATGGGTAAGACTAAACTTGATGAAACTTATATATTTAAAATCAGCATTAAAATGCGATTCTTTTGATGTAGCTATTGTCATTTTTTAGAGTCTTGGTTACTATTGAGCCGGGTCGCTCCTTACTACAGTTCGTTACCACGAACTGTTTGAAACAAAGTAAGCATCAGGTTTACTATTCATTAGAAAATATGGTATAAAAAGAAGTTTGCTGTGAAACAAGTCACGGATCCTGAAGTTTGCATTTTGAAGAGTTCTTTTTTAGAATTTCGCTGTAGCGAAATATTTTTGCAACATTTATTATTTTCCATAAGTTTAGATTTTAATTAATGTACATACATCGAAAATAAACCTAAATATTGATCCATTTATCTCGCATTGCAGAGACTAGAGGAAGTCGATCAATGAAAAATAAAGAAAAAAAACGTTAGATGTTTTGAAAAGAAAAGAAAATTTTCTTAGAAGCATGTTCTAATTAAAAAAATGTACAAGTTATATTCTAAGGAGGAATATCGTCGATGCTTTAGCTTAGAGCATTTCTAGATCTGTTAGAGCTGTTTAGATTGAAGAGTATTTTAGAATACAATTTTTTTTCTTTGGCTGAATAGGGCTTTTTATATTTTGTTTTTCTTTTTTGAGGTTACTTCTTTTATTTCAGGTAAATACCATTAGTTAAAGATAGAAGGTCAAGTGAACTGGTTTTTACTGATCTTTTGACGGGATCCAATGGGACTTGCTTTAGTCTATTTTAGACCCGTAAAGGCTTCGGCAGTTGGTACTACTCTAGTTTTATAAATGTTCATATCTTAGTCTTGTCGGTTTTAGTCTTGTCGATGACAGAAAATCTCTCTGTGTCAAAGAAAAGGCTACTGACTTCCACAGCTTTCTAATGACAAAAAGAGAGTGTTCGGTATCTACACTTAAGTTTTATTAACGAGGCTCTGTTGAAAATTGGGAACTCAACTTGTGTTGCCATGGGTGAATTGAACGTTTATTTTCTTCTTCATATCTTCAAGATTGAACAAGTGGAAAATCTGGTTGAATATAAGAGCCATCTTTTTGTATCATTTTCTTTTCTTCTTTTAATAACATAGTTATTGGCGCTAGGCATATTTAAAGCAGTCTACATGCCGCTACCTTTTAGTTGTTGTCGCACGGAACTTTCTCGACATTTATCGACAAGTATCAGTATAAAGTGGCTCGGCCTTGAATTCCCAAGTATCCCTTTGTCCCATCTATATCTCAAATGCGATCTGTCCTCCTAGAGGGTGAATGTATAGTCCCAAATATCTTTCATAAAAAACATCTATTAGTTTTATCTCAAGACAAGACGATTCTCCAAATTCAAGGATAGAGTCCTCCCCTTTCCCTAACTGATCGCCTCTGTTTAACGTCAAAAACGGTAGACAATTCATGTACGCTTTGACAGGGTTGGGGAAGTGCAACCCTAATTACAAAATTGCGAAATCTTCCCTTGGTTGCACACTTTGACGCTCCTACGATGTTTCATTGCCCTACCAGCGTTGGAGAAAAAAAAGAAGATGAAAATAGGTACTTTAGGTTTTCAGCTCTGTTTTGAAATTCTCTTAAATGTGTTTTTGTTGTTTATTTTTGTTATTAGGATAAACGTAAATAGTTTTTTTTTTTTAACTTGTATTTTAGTTTTCATTTACTGAGAAGACTAGGAGGGAGAGCATTTAAGAGAGAGGTTTAAAATTTTTAGTTTACTATTAAGGATTTTTGGCAATGGAGGTTTCAATGGTACACGACACAAAATATACCATTGTTGTGCCACATGGCACTTTACTGTTACGTTATCAAGGAGAATTTATAAAAAGTATCTAGGTCATAGTTACGAAGTCTAGCCCATAGTAATCGAAAATGATGTAGAGTTTGGCATTAAAAATCTTAACTATGTTGCAGGAACCTACTAGTCCTTCTAGTTAGCATACAATTTATGAACAAACACCGAACTCACTAGCACATTTACTTCCACCTCGTTTCCCTTCTCATTTTCCTTATTTCAAAATGTGGGGCTCGATACATTTAAAAGTTTTTCCTCCTATAGCATTAATATAGGCAGAATTGCATAGAACTTCCACGAATTAATATCAATATATATTAAACTTTTAATATGCATTTCATTAGTTCTTTTCAATAATCCTAGCTAATGGGATGATTTTCTTTCTTTATTTCGTTTATGTTATGACTTTTGTGTCACCAGCTGGAATTAAAATTGTTTTTAATAAAGCGGAAATAAAATTCTGGTCTTTACAAGGCATGGTAGTTTTTGTTCCTTCTAGGTTTCACCAAATTATTTACTGTTATTTCTGTTTGTTTTTGGTTTCACTTATTTATTGATGATAAGTTATGTTGGTTTTGCACTTGAATAATTGTTTCACTTCATTTCCGCTCGTCATAGGTTTAATGTAGCTTTTTGCTTTTCTTTGAAAAACTTCTTTTGTGGAAAAAGCTGTTGTTTATTGTATATGAAAAGCATGTAGATAGGAACAATAGCTTTCAAATGAGCCCGTAAAAGCTCTCTGTAATGTTCCAGTTTCTCAGTAGTGACGTGGAGAGGAAGAAAAAAGGAGACATCAGTGGTACCCATGAAAAAAGAGTGAACCGAAACAATAGTTATTCCCGAACCATTATCAAATGGCAACTTTTTCTTGCTTATAAATTTCTTTTTCTAAACCTTTTTTTTTTTGACGCAATACCCTAAATAAGGTTCTTTTTTCCAGGACCACATCGGCTTTCTATGACGAACAAATAAACGTCTAAATGGGGATAAGTCCTTTTATTAGACAGACAAAACAAATACAAAAGTCTGTATATTTCAACCACATGTAAAGCAATCATCATCTGCAGAATTACTTAAGCATTAAAATTAAAACTAACATATTTATTCAGAACAAAATTCCGATTCATTCACTAGTCTGAAAGAGTTCAATAACTAGGAAATAACGGACAAATCTAGTGAATGAACTGGAAGCTACATATATTTAACTGAGAAAGAATTCAGAAACAATTTGAATTAAGAAGAAAACTTGGAGAAACTGACTTGCTTTTTTAGACCATTGAGTCTGCTGATAGATTCATACCTTATTGAGCAATAAACATTTTGTCCTTTTTTTGTTTGCTCCCTAATCTTCGTCTCACGCATTAGTGTAAGTTTTCTCCGATTAGTTGCATCTCCAAGAATCAAATTTTATGCTAGCTTTGCATTTAAATCGCATTTGGAACTGTTGGAAACGATATAAAAGGGGGAACTCCCTTGGAAGACAGTTATTTCCTATTTCCTCAAAGTATGCTTACTATTCATTTGATGATAATTTTGCCAAGTAAGCTTTGCAAATTAGATTTTGCAATTAGTAAATTATTCGTTTAGTATTTTCTGTCGAATAAGCTACACCTTTGGTTGGTTTTGACAATTCGACAGGCTTTAGTTAACAAGACATAAATAAAAAAAAACAAATAAAATACTGATATTACGAGTACCAACACGAGATTGACAACACATGCTGAACGAATAACAAACCTGTTTCATGTCCATTAAAGCAGGGTATTCGTCTAATAAGTTTTAGGCAATTAAAAAAAAATTGAACACATTCGGTTAAATTCTACCGAATTTTAACTTAATCCGTTTGTGCTTCAAATTAGGCTTTCATTCTGTATTGCACCGAATTGGGATTTTGCTCATTGTAATTCCGATACAGAACTTTACGAACGCGTTTTTGAACCGATTGAAATTATGCAGCTTTAAGAAAGCTTGGTTTTATGTCAAATCAAGATTTAGCTGGGTTTTGGACTGAGTCAGGGCCTAGATTGGTTTTTAATGTGTCTAGATTCAGCTCGTTTTTGAAACTGAATCAGTAGTTAGCTCATTTATTGGAACCTTGTCGTTCTTCTTTTTTCTCTTTTTCTTTTTTGTCTACAATTAAAACCAAAATTTCCTTTCAGTTAATTGCTCATTTTTCATCAAAAAGAAGAAACAATCTAAGGATAAAAACTCTACAAAACACAATGCAATATTTGATCAATTGGACCTGAGAGCTTACGAGGAGGTTGTGAGGCTGCCAACTTTCAAGAGAAAAACCCTTGTGCTCCTTGGGGCTCATGGCGTTGGTAGAAGGCATATAAAGAATACCATCATTGGAAACCATCCAGAAAAATATGCATACCCAATACCTCGTAAGTACCTCTAAAAACTTAGAAGCTTCAATGTCTTTTTGAATAAAAGCATAAGTTATAACGTTTAAACGACCCTGCTTAGCAAAAAATATATGGTTATAAAATCAATTTGTCGGTAGCAACCATTTAAAGAAAAACCGTTTATTGACCTGCTGTTGACGTGCATTTGTTACTAATTTCAAATAACTTCTTAATTAGTTGTGCTTATCCTGTTAATAATATGAAAAAAACTTCGTTTTCTTAAAGAGTTAAAGAGGCTGCGTCCCAAAGTCGAACCTTAAAACGTACAGGAATTAGAAGAGGCAGTTGGGGGGCTGCCGCCCCCCAAACCCCCAGCTTTTAAAGACTCTTTTGTTACAGGTTTTTTGTTTTTTTGCTAACCCCCCGCTCTTGGCTTGGGAAAGGCCCTCTTTTAATTAACAAAACATTGAAATGAATGAATAATGGAATAACTTCGAAAAATGTTAAACACAAGAGGACAGGAGAACCATTGCGCCGAAACTAGTAATTAGTAACAATGAAGTCCCCCCACAAAAAAAAACCTGTACAAAAGAGTCTTTAAAAGCTGGGGGTTTGGGGGGCGGCAGCCCCCCAACTGCCTCTTCTAATTCCTGTACGTTTTAAGGTTCGACTTTGGGACGCAGCCTCTTTAACTCTTTAAGAAAACGAAGTTTTTTTCATATTATTTCTGTACGTTTTTCTACAATCCATGGTGGATGTAATTTAATAATTCCTGTACTCCTCGTACAGGAATTAGGAGAGGAACCCCCCCCCCCGCTTTTAAATCATTGTATAAAATAGAAAAAAAAATAGATAGAATGACCGAAATGTTTCTTTTGCTCATAAGAAGCTAATATTCTGTTATCTCTCAAATGATAAGCTGTCCAGGTGTTATCAAAATTTTTTTGATGTTGTGAAAAAAACCGCCCGTAAGGGACTTGAACCCTTGACCCGAGGATTAAAAGTCTCACGCTCTACCAACTGAGCTAATAACTTGCATGTGTGTAAATATAACTTCTCAATAGCTTTTAAAAATTTCAAATTAACATGGGCTCTTATGGAGAGAAATCCGTTAATTAAATAGCTAATGGGTGGTTTCTGGAAAACAGGGAAGGAGTTATCGGATCAAGCTGAAATTTCGCGGATAAGCTCCTGGGCCGTAGGGGACCTTAACTTGTGAATTTCAGCCCGATCGGACAACGTTAAAAGGGGTGGGGGGGTTGGAGGGTCAAAACTTTCGGGGGGTTAAGATTTTCCTACGAAACTTTCATGGGCACTTACTCGGAGAATTCCGCATCGAATGAGTCTTCGTACACCCAGATCCGATGTCGGATGTGACCTGTAGGCGTCTAGGAAAAAAAAGTAAATGAATTTTAAGTGGCTATGCGTGGTTTCTGGAAAACAGGGAAGGAGTTATCGGATCAAGCTGAAATTTCGCGGATAAGCTCCTGGGCCCTAGGGGACCTTAACTTGTGAATTTCAGCCCGATCGGACAACGTTAAAGGGGGGCTTGGGTTGACAGGTCGAAACTTTCGGCCAGATTTTCCCCATGAAGAAAAAGTTGGAGGGGGATGAAATTTTGCAGGTTTCTTAGTTGGAGCTCGGGCTACGAAATGCATCCCTCCCCATCCGTCTGCGACCACTGGAACCGAAGATCGCTTAACATTGTCGTGTGTCGCCTCTTTATAGAGGCACGAGTGTGCCTCCTTGAAGGCACGAGTGTGCCTCCTTGAAAAAAATAAGGCCAATTAATTTCCTGGCCGTTGTCTTAAGTTTGAAAGATGCATTTAAACAAACCGTAGCTTTAAGGGTCTATTAACAATTAGATTCTACTAATACCAAGATTAAGATAGTGGTAATTAGTAAGATCTTGTTGTAAATAGGCTTTAAATGCCAAGGATTTGATGAATATAGTTAGTGTAGCCACTTAAGATATGTTTATAATGTGAATATATTAAACACGGATCTATATATAAGTATGGCATTTTGAATGAGCAAAAATGTGGAATTTAGTATTTTCAGATCACGGATGCGATTTTTTTTTTCAGAGCTGATGATATCGACGCAGTGAACCTAGAAGATAAGGAGACGACTCATTCTAACGGAATTTAAAAGTTTTAGTGCCCTTTTTAAGCCACCAAAAAAATTGAGTGCAACTAGGCCCCCTCCCATGCCACTTTTTTCTCAAAATGATCCGATCAAAATTCTGATTGAATTCGAAACGGAGAATTGCACTTCGCTTCACGATTTTGCCGAGTTCTTAGTTTCTTATTGAACTTTAGGAAGAAACGTCACTATTTTGTATTTTTGAGTTCTATTTTCGTGACTTTCCTGGATTTTATTAGCCTAAAATATTTCACAAGAACAGGGTATTCTATATACACCACTTTACATGTATATATTTTTTTTTTGGATTTACACCTTTACCTGTGTCAAACAGTTCGTATTAACGAAGCGTAAGTATGGAACGACCCGGCTCAATAGTAACCGAAACTCTAAAAAACGGAATTTTGATACCAATAATTATATCAAAAGAATTGGATTTTTATACTGATTTAAAATATATAAGTTTCATCAAGTTTTATCTTACCCATCAAAGGTTACGAGCCTAAGAAAATTTGCCTGATTTTCGAAAAAATGGGTAAAGAACCCCAGTCGTACCCAGTCGAATGAAAATTCCACCATCAGATTCAGCGTATCAGAAAACCTTACTGTAGAGGTTTCAAGCTCCTATCTGCAAAAATGTGGAATTTTGTATTTTTGCCAGAAGAAAGATCAATGGTGCGTTTTTATTTGGTTTTTTTTTCAGAGGGGATCATATCGACACACTGAGCCTAGAAGAATAGGAGAGGACTGATTGTAACGTAAAAAAAAGTTCTAGTTCCCTTTTTAAGTGACCAAAAAACTGGAGGGCAACTATGCCCCCTCCCAAGCGACTTTTTTTCTCAAAATGATCCGATCAAAATTTCGAAATAGCTATTTTGTTCACTAAATATGTCTTTGAAGATAACATGACCCCCCACATCTCCTGGGGAAACGCCTAAGTTTTAACATTTGCCTATTGTTAACGTATCGTATTTGTTATTGAGAAGCATGCATGCATTTTTCTTGTCAGGAGGAGAGAATGAATTTTCTGCTGGACAGATTTTTCACGGAGCGAATTTACCAATGAGATGGAAGTTTCCAGGGGTGGAAATTTTATACAGGGGGAATTTGCCAGAATTCTTATACAAAATTTCTTTATTTGTTCTCCTGCTTTCTCTCTACCGATCAATTTTACCCGTCGACATGTTAAGGGTAATTGTCAGGGGTAAATTTTCACCAGGATTGAATTGTCCGAAGGTTTTTTTTTTAGCTCAAAAACTTATATTTTTTTATTTAATACTAATAAAGATCTCGTAGTTATTTAGGATTTGAAAGCAACCTTAATATTTTCTTATTAATTCTTTTGTTAATTTTTGTTATAAAAATCGGAACAAATAATTTTTTTCATTTTGATTTTCTTCTATAGCGCTAGATTTGCTCAATTTTTTTCTTTTTTCTGTTGTTTGAAATGTAGTTTTTTCGGGATACCCTTTTTCAATTACAATATCTCTAATGAAAAGGTGTTCCTCATCTACATATTTTGGTGATGGTAGTTTTAATACTCTGTCAAATAAAAGAATAATTTCCTGCTTTTTAACTTGAAAACAATGATTTGACTTAACAGATGAATTACGGTTATTATTTGTTGGTTTACAATATATTGAAATGCTAATTCATTTTTATCCCTGGGAATCCATAGACCTAAAAACGGTAACTAGTTTTTTGTTTCCCTTTCAATTTTAAAGACGATTTAAAAAAAAAAACCTCCCCTTACATTACAATATATACGGTAACTACAATACAATGTAACATTATAAACGTGATATAACAGTATGACACTATATAACATTGTAACCGTTTGTGTGTATTACAATATAAACGGTAACTTGTTTTCTGTTTCCTGTTATCTTAGGATAAGCCTTATTCGCCATTCATAAAAGAATGTTTTGAAGTGGGCTATTGATTTGTCTATAGAAAACTATTTCAATTGATTCCTTGGCATTTGTGATTTAAGGAACAAATAAAGAGCACCGAATATATATGCATGCACCTTACACTAAACAAGGTAGGATAGTTTTTGAGTAAGATCTGATTATAATTGCCGGAATAGCCCAATTCTGACTCATCAAACCAAAGAATCTGGGCTAAATATTAACCAATCACAGGGTCTTACCTAAACCAGAGACCTGCATAGCTTTCTACTTCAGTCCCATCTAACTTCGATCTGTCTTGGCATTTTAGCTATATCTTGACAATTGCCATAAAATTTCCAATGAAATAACATGATTAGAAGTCGTGTTTGTGGTAGAAAGCAGCCTCAAAAGTGGACCAGAGGAAAAAGCCTGAGAACCACTTTTTGACTGCAAGGGGAGGAAATATGTTAATAGAGAGCTTTTGTGTTGTCAAATGTTTACCTAGTTTCAAAAACTTACAAAATCATAATTTGACGGTGTTAGTTTAAGGTTGTCCTTGTTAAAAAGTTAAAAATCTTTTTTTGTGATCTCTTCCCACCTGATTTGGAGTAACTTGCTTTTCGTTTGCCCAGATAGAAAGCCAAAAGCCCAATCTCTTGCAATAGATTATCCTTCATGAAGTACAATCGAAAGGCGTCCATCTGAATAGCATTGATCAAGCAAACGCCCAGCAAAGATAAGGCTCTATAGGGTGTATAGGTTTCTTCATAAGTTGTTGAAAAGGAAATACTGCCTGGAGAAGTGTATTGACCTCGTCGAAGGCTATGTTAAAGAATTGATCCATTGTAATAGGAAACTGGGTATGCACGAGATGTGTCTGGGCGTTTATCCCTTCCCCCCCCCTCCTGGAAAATTTCTTCCAGATAATCCCCCTCCAAATCGCTCCAGGGTGATTCCGGATATTCATTAGAAGGAGTATTGAAAGTTCTACTCACTTATTTAAGTCAGAGACAATCCTATAGCATTGCCCATAGTAAAGAGCAATTAGTGTTCGGGGTATTAGTATTTTTTCGAGAGGCACTTCATATGGAAGGGTTGGCCGTATAAACTTTGGAGGGGGCTCATTCGATTGTAA